>NC_086155.1:137527384-137830414 GCF_035149785.1 Candoia aspera
GATTTCTACTTATAAACAGCAGAGGTTTCAACTGAACCCTGTCCAGAATGTGAGAGAATTCTAGAAAAATGTAAAGAGGAAATGGAGGAGATTCAGATGGAGGTGTCAGATGAGACTACACAGAAACCTTGACAAGTGAAACAGGAAACTGAAAGGGATGTTATGAATGAGACGCTACAGGTATTGTCTTTTCTAAATTTTTGGCTTGATTATGTATTACAAATGCTTAACGTGGAATATAAACGGAGCAAATGCTCCTCAAAAGAGAAAAAAATATTTCATTATTTGAAAAATTAAAACAAGGCATAATTTGCCTACAAGAGACACATATTAGAAAAAAGGACATAAAATATTTGATTTGTTAAAATTTGGGTGAAGAATTTATTTCAGCAGGAACTAAAAAAAGAAATTGAGTTGTTTTGTATATAAACCTTCAACTAAAACCAGAACTTGTATTGACTGATGAGCATGCATGGGACTAAAACTCTAATATTGGGAATTTATGCTCCAAATGAGGATAAAGTACTGTTCTATAAAGGACTTATGGAGAGACTAATGGGTTTTTCTTATAAAGATTGGTGTTTGATGGGGTATTGGAATGGAGTAATCTCTCCATAATTGGATAGAACTTCTGAGAAAAATATTAAAATTATTCAAGGCAAATTAGCAAACATTTTCTTTGATTGGATGGACAATTTAGGGCTTGCTGATATATGGAGACAGAAAAATGGTAATTCAAGAGAGTATACATATTTTTCTGAAAGACATAGACTCTTTTCAAAAATAGATATGATTTGGATTTCAAAGAACATGGCTACTAAGGTTCATAAAGTAGAAGTACTACCAATGACTTTTTTGGATCATATTCCTGTGACTTTGGTTTATAAATCCAGTTCTTTTAGGTGGAGATTAAATGAAATCTTGCTATAGAAAGAAACAATTGTGGACGATTGTAAAATGACATTAAAAGAATTCTTTGAAAATAATTTAGATAAAACTGATTTAAGAATGGTTTGGGATGCAAGTAAAGCTTTTATCAGAGGTTATTTAATACAACACAGTAGTGAACTCAAAAAAAGAGGCAAGAGAAAACACAAGCTATTTTGGATGAGATAAAAAGAAAAGAATTTGAATTCCAGAGAAGGTAAGTATTTCTCAACAAATTAAGCTTTTACAACAACAGTTATCTCTTTTAACAGTAAGAAAAATGGAAATAAAAATGAACTATGTAAAGCAAAAAAAAAAAAAAACACCTCTGAGTTTGCAAACAAACCAGGGAAATGGTTGGTATATAAACAACAAAAAGTAAAAGAAAAGAAAATATAATGAAATTAGAAGAGGGAGATATTGTATTAAATCAATATAATTCCAACTTGTATAAAGTACAAGACATTTCTCTGGAGAAAATAGATGAATACATAAAGAAGCAAAATTTACCTAGGATTACAGAGGAACAGAAACAGATTATGAATGGACCTATGACAATAAGGGAAATCTGTGAAGCTATAAGAAAGATTAAACCAGGAAAGGATCCTGGACCAAACAGATTACCAGATTCTTATTATAAATGTTTTGAGGATGAACTTTCACAACCTTTGAAATATAGTGAATTCTATTTTACAGGGAGGAAGGATGCCAGAGAGTTGGAAAGAAGCCAATATAGCATTAATACCTAAAGAGGGACCAGATTTGACTTTAACAAGAAACTATAGGCTGGTATCATTATTGAATAATGACTGCAAGTTGTTTACAACAATTTTGGCTGATAGGCTGAAAATAATTTTGCAAGAATTTATTCATAAGCATCAGTGTGGGTTTTTGCCTAAAAGACAGTTAAAGGACAATATTAGAAATGTGTTGGACATTTTGGAATATTTTGAGTAACATAATGAAAAACAAGCCACATTGATTTTCTGAGATGCAGAGAAGGCCTTTGACAATTTGAACTGGGCTTTCTTGTTCAAAGTTTTGGAAGATATGGACTTTAGAGAGAACTTTATAAAATGGGTAAGATTGATTTATACTTCACAGCAAGCACAAATAATTGTTAATGGAGATCTAACAAAGCCTTGTGAAATACAAAAAGGTACGAGACAGGGATGGCTATTATCTCCTCTCTTGTTTATTTTAGTTCTTGAAATACTGAATAGAGATATAAGACAAGATGAGAGGATTGTGGGAGTAAATATTTAAAAAAACTGATAAGTTAAGGGCTTTTGCAGATGACGGTGTTGGTTTTGGAAAATCCTTTAACTGAAACATTAATGGGAAAACTAAAAGAATTTGGTACATTAGCAGGTTTTAAGATCAATAAACAGAAGATGAAGATGTTAACAAAAACATGAAAATAGAGGATCAAACAGAATTGATGAATAAAATAGGTTTTAAGATTGAGAAGAAAGTAAAACATAAATTGTATGTCATTCCAAAGTAACTATGTTAAGACATGGAACGAAGTTTAAAAAGATATGTTAAGATGGAAGAAACTACAACTGTTATTGTTGGGGAAAATTTCTGTGATAAAAATGAATGTCTTGCCTAGAATGATGTTTTTGTTTCAGACAATACCTGCTTTGACAACTGTTGCACCATTTAAATAGTGGCTGAAGGATATATCTAAGCTTGTGTGGCAGGGGAAAAAAACCCACAAGTTAAATATTTATTTATTTATTTATTTGTATTTCAAATTTCTATCACTGCCCATCTCTCCCGAAAAGGGGACTCTGGGCGGTTTATATAATATATAAGGTGTTACAAGATGCAAAGGAAAGAAGAGGACTGGATTTATCTGATTTGAAATTGTATTTTGCAGCTTGCTGTTTGGTTTGAATGAAAAAGTGGGTGCTGATGAGAAATAGAAGGCTTTTGGAGTTAGAGGACATGACCTGAGATTTGGGTGGCATGGGGATTTGTGGTACGATAAAGTCAAGGTTAAGGTGGATTTTAAAAATCATTATGTTAGATGTGCCATATTGAGAATATGGAATAGATACAAACCCAGGTGGTGTCCTAACAGCCAGGAACCACGCTGAGACAAGGAATAGGTCTCTAGTGTTTTATTACTGCTACATAACAGAAAATCCTAACAAACTGAAGAAGCGTGGGAAAACCCAGACATATAAACCCCAAAGACTAAGGCGGGCCTGATCTGTGTCTCTTTGAATGGCCACCTAATTCCTCAGTCCTACGCATGGGCTTTACAGCCTGGATGGGAGCCCCCTGCTCGCCATCCTCACTCATGACAGGTGGTGTCCAAAAACACCTTAGTTGCTCTCAGCTCAAGAAGCATTTTATAAACAAGAAATAATAGACAAGGACAAATGGCTATCTTATCGTGAAATACTAGAATTTTGTCAAGGAGAATATAAAATAAAATCTAGAGAAGATCTGGTGGCAGAGGGATATACTTGTCAATGGTTTTCTTATTTACAGTTATCAGAAAGATTTAAAGTAGATAAAAGAATTCATGGTTTTGAACATCGTAATACTGTGCTTGAAATGGAACTGTGTACAAATGATGAACATGTAACTGCTGAAATGTATAAATTTTTTTTGAAATTTGAAGCAGGAAGAGCAAGTGAAAGAATGTATGATAAAGTGGGCTAATTTTTTTAATTATAATATACAGATTGAATAATGGGAAAATATATGGTTGAAAGGATTGAAATTTACATTGTGTTATAATCTTAAAGAGAATTTTTATAAAATGATGTACTGTTCATATATGATACCACAGAAATTATCTAGAATGTATAAAGGCACCTCAAATTTATGTTGAAAATGTGAGCAACAAGAAGGGTAATTTTATCATGCCTGGTGGACATATAAAAAACCTAGAAAATTTTGGATTCACAGGATTTTAAAGATTAATATCCAGTTGAGACCAGAAGTCTTTTTCTTCGGACTGATGGACAAAACAGTTGGAAAAAAGTCATGCAGCTTTGTTTTTGTATATGATGCAGCTCTGTTTTTGTGTCTGGTAACTGCAGCGAGATTACTGTATGCACAAAGATGGAAAGATTTGGCAATATCTACAATGGAGGAACTGTTGGTGAAAATGATGTAACTTGCTGAGATGGCCAAACTGATGCCTTTGATTAGTGAAAAGACAGTATCTATGTTTATTGCTTACTGAAAACCTCTTATGGACTTTTTGCATAAAACAGAAAAGAATGAACTTACATTTTATGGTTTTGATGATTAGACAAGATAGATTATAGAAAGAAGAGAGACATGGTGTAACTTTAGATAAAGAGGTATAATTGTACTTGTAACTGCTGTAAAGAAGATTGGAAGCCACTTCTTTACCTTTTTTTCTTTTTTTTCTATTTTTCTTTTTTATTCTTTCTTGCACTTTTAGCTTTTTCTTTGGTTTCTTTTTTTCTTTTCCTTTTTTCTTCCTTTATATTAGTTTACATTAGTTTTTACCTCTGTTTTTAAAACTTCTAAGAAAATTATAAAAAAAAGGAATTGAAGATCTTGATCAAACATCTCTTCTACTGCATGACAAATGTGTGTGGCAGGAACCTCACATGTACAGTACCTCTGCAGTGGTAAGGGTGATTATAAAGTGATCCATCCCAGAAGAGCTGAAAAAGTGGTATGGGAAATCTGTGGTGAGTGACTGGGGCTTACGCTACCATGGACAGAATCAGGAGACTCTCCCACCTCATTCCCTTTCTGCCTCTTATCTACATGTTCCTGGTGGTGCAATTTAAAGTAATGGCACAGACAAGAGTTCCTAGAGATGCCCCATTTTTACAAAGACTGTCTTAAGTTTCTGTCTCAGGAGGAAGAAGGGGCAGACAACCCCCACTCCCAGTAAGCTGCTTGAATAATATGGCTGACCTGAGGGAGCTATTTTAGCCTTAAACAGCCTGAGGGTTGTTCTATGTTCATATATAGTAGCATGCTAAACTTTTCCCATGACCCAGTTAAGTATATTATGTAAATAGGGTAACTCTGTAAATAGGTAATGTCTTCTGATTTCCTGACTGCAGTCAGCATCTGCAGATTACTTCAGATGCTGACTGCAGTCAGGAAATCAGAAGACGCTTAATCCTTGGGAGAAGAGCAATGACAAACCTTGATAAAATAGTTAAGAGCAGAGACATCACACTGACAACAAAGGTCCGCATAGTTAAAGCAATGGTGTTCCCCGTAGTAACATATGGCTGCGAGAGCTGGACCATAAGGAAGGCTGAGAGAAGGAAGATCGATGCTTTTGAACTGTGGCGTTGGAGGAAAATTCTGAGAGTGCCTTGGACTGCAAGAAGATCAAACCAGTCCATCCTCCAGGAAATAAAGCCAGACTGCTCACTTGAGGGAATGATATTAAAGGCAAAACTGAAATACTTTGGCCACATAATGAGAAGACAGGACACCCTGGAGAAGATGCCGATGCTAGGGAGAGTGGAGGGCAAAAGGAAGAGGGGTCGACCAAGGGCAAGGTGGATGGATGATATTCTAGAGGTGACGGATTTGACCTTGGGGGAGGTGGGGGTGTTGACGACCGACAGGAAGCTCTGGCGTGGGCTGGTCCATGAAGTCATGAAGAGTCGGAAGCGACTAAATGAATAAACAACAAAGGGTCACTCTGGAGTAGGCAAAGTCTTATTTCTTTTCATTAATTCTCATATTACAATTCTTTGTCTTTGTGAAAGATTCCATATCTATCTTAATAATATGTGATAAACTTCTTTCTAGTTAATCTCCCACATGTTTAAAACTATTGTAAATGGAGGTGTGGAACCCTGAAGATTTGGTTACATGTTCAGGCTTTTTCTCTATTTTTGCAGTTAGAAAAATTATTTAGACAGTTTATTTCTTTTGCTTTTTAATGGCTCATCACTGCAGTGGGGATAATTCTTCCCCAACATGTCGTTCTCCAGCTGTATTAAACTACAAGCTCATAATACAGTTGTATGTGAAAATTGCTCATTCAGCATGATAGTGAGAATAATTTCCTCTCATTCTGAACTATTTTGCAGCCAAATCCTATTGGCTGTATCTGTTCAATACCCAAATCACCCAAATCTTAAATATCCTAGTGAACACTCATCTAGACTACAGTTAGCAAAAAAAAAAAAGTGTCTCTCTTGTCTAGCTTTCTGTCCTCAAGGGATTTGCAAAGGGAAATAATGAAATCTCTCCTAAACACTTGAGTGTAACTCAGAATCACAGAGAAGCTCAGCTAGAATATATATCACAGTTCAGGAAAACTAAAATCATATCCAGGAGGACATCATGAGCAAATGTAAGGAAAACGTTAGAGAAAAGACAACTTTCAGAAAATGGAGTGACAGAAAAAGCCCAAAAGGGATAGGAAAAAAGAGAGCAAAAGCTATATAAAAAGTCAACATACAGGTAGTCTTCACTTAACGACCACAATTGACCCCAGATTTTGGGTTGTTAGTCATAATGGTTGTTGAGTCCAGACTCATTTTATGACATTTTTTTACCACAGTTGTTAAGCAAGTCACAGTGGTCATTAAGTGATTCAAGATCAAGGCTTGTAGTTTTCTTCGGCTGTTAAGTGAACGGTGCAGTTAAGTGAACCAGGAGTTATTTTGCAGTACTGTGGGGGGCGGAGTATGATAGTCATATGTTTTCCATCAAAACATGACTATGGAAATGCTTCTGTGGCTACAGTAGTATTATTTTAAGTTAATATTACTGTTATTTTCAACTAACATTACTGGTTGATTATTAAACACTTTTTCTGTAAGGTCTTCATTGGAATCGCTGTTCTACAATACAGTACTAAACAGGTTTAAAGGTACTGTATAGTACTGTAACTTTTTTTTCCTGCTGTAGTAAACTCTGCCACTTTTGTTACTGTACAGTACTGTATATAAATCTGATTTTTACAAAACAACTGTTTTAAAAACTGTACACCAGCATTCAGTATTGTTAAATACAATTAAAAATTAGACAGGCAGAGGATGGAACATGCATGTCACCATACAAATCTCTACATAAGTTAAACAAAAACTGGGAAAAAAATTAAAGGCAAGCATACAGTATTGTATGGAAAAAGTACTTAGTTTTCCTGTACAGTAAGGTACACACAAGGCTCCCTCTGCCAGCTGCTAAATCACAGGAAGTAGTGTGACCATGTGACCAGGCCTGCTGCCTCAGAAATCCAGCATGGTAAGCCTGGAGGACTTCCTGGTACCAAAGGATGGTCATGTGACCCAAAATGGCTGCCGCTTCCGGGATGGCCAAATCTGGGTCACGTGATCGCAGAGGCCTTGGGAGGGTCGTAATTTCGGGCCACAGTCAGAAATCTACTTTTGGGGTACCGTCGTAACTTTGAACGACCGTTAAGTGGCCAGTCAGTAAGTGAAGACTACCTGTAACCCAAAAACAAAGACACAAACAGCTTAAGAACAATAATAAAAATGTATGAAATAAACCTTCAGCAAAGGATCGTTACCTTGTCGTGGTGCTGGAGCTTGAGCACCTCAATGATGCCATGAGCTAAACCGTGAAGGGCCACCCAAGACAGGAAGGTCATGACAGAGAGGTCAGACTAAATGCGATCCCTGGGGAAGGTAATGGCAACCCTCCCCAGTATTCTTGCCGTGAAAAATAAATGGATCAGTACAACCAGAGATACGTTGGTATACCATCGGAAGATGAGACCCCCAGGTCGGAAGATGGTCAAAATGCTACTGGGGAGCAACAGAGGATGAGTTCAACTAGCCCCAGACGTGATGACACAGCTAGCTCAAAGCCAAAAGGACGGCTAGCGGCCGACAGTGCTGGTGGTGAACGGCAAATCCGATGTTCTAAGGATCAACACACCATTGGAACCTGGAACGTAAGATCTATGAGCCAGGACAAATTGGATGTGGTTATTGGTGAGCTGTCAAGATTAAAGCTAGACATTTTGGGTGTCAGTGAACTGAAATGGACTGGAATGGGCCACTTCACATCAAATGACCACCAGATCTACTACTGTGGACAAGAGGACCACAGAAGAAATGGAGTAGCCTTCATAATTAATAGTAAAGTGGCTAAAGCAGTGCTTGGATACAATCCAAAAAACAATAGAATGATCTCAATTCGAATTCAGGGCAAGCCATCTAACATCACAGTGATCCAAATATACGCCCCAACCACAGATGCTGAAGAAGCTGAGGTAGAGCAGTTCTATGAGGATCTGCAGCACCTACTGGACAACACGCCTAAAAGAGATGTTACTTTCATCACGGGAGACTGGAATGCTAAGGTGGGCAGTCAAACGACACCTGGAATTACAGGTAAGCATGGCCTGGGAGAACAAAACGAAGCAGGACATAGGCTGATAGAATTTTGCCAAGACAACTCACTCTGCATAACAAACACTCTCTTCCAACAACCTAAGAGACGGCTTTATACGTGGACTTCATCAGATGGACAACACCGAAACCAGATTGACTACATCCTTTGCAGCCAAAGGTGGCGGACATCTATACAGTCGGTAAAAACAAGACCTGGAGCTGACTGTAGTTCAGATCACGAACTTCTTCTTGCACAATTTAGGATCAGACTAAAGAGATTAGGGAAGACCCACAGATCAGCTAGATATGAGCTCACTAATATTTCTAAGGAATATGCAGTGGAGGTGAAGAATAGATTTAAGGGACTGAACTTAGTAGATAGGGTCCCGGAAGAACTATGGACAGAAGTTCGCAACATTGTTCAGGAGGCGGCAACAAAATACATCCCAAAGAAAGAGAAAACCAAGAAGGCAAAATGGCTGTCTGCTCAGACACTAGAAGTAGCCCAAGAAAGAAGGAAAGCAAAAGGCAACAGTGATAGAGGGAGATATGCCCAATTAAATGCAAAATTCCAGAGGTTAGCCAGAAGAAATAAGGAATTATTTTTAAACAAGCAATGCGTGGAAGTGGAAGAAGACAATAGAATAGGAAGGACAAGAGACCTCTTCCAGAAAATTAGAAACATTGGAGGTAAATTCCAGGCAAAAATGGGTATGATCAAAACAAAGATGGCAAGGACCTAACAGAAGAAGAAGAGATCAAGAAAAGGTGGCAAGAATATACAGAAGACCTGTATAGGAAGGATAACAATATCGGGGATAGCTTTGACGGTGTGGTCAGTGAGCTAGAGCCAGACATCCTGAAGAGTGAGGTTGAATGGGCCTTAAGAAGCATTGCTAATAACAAGGCAGCAGGAGAGGATGGCATCCCAGCTGAACTGTTCAAAATCTTGCAAGATGATGCTGTCAAGGTAATGCATGCTATATGCCAGCAAATTTGGAAAACACAAGAATGGCCATCAGACTGGAAAAAATCAACTTATATCCCCATACTAAAAAAGGGAAACACTAAATAATGTTCCAACTATCAAACAGTGGCCCTCATTTCACATGCCAGTAAGGTAATGCTCAAGATCCTGCAAGGTAGACTTCAGCAATTCATGGAGCGAGAATTGCCAGATGTACAAGCTGGGTTTAGAAAAGGCAGAGGAACTAGGGACCAAATTGCCAATATCCGCTGGATAATGGAAAAAGCCAGGGAGTTTCAGAAAAACATCTATTTCTGTTTTATTGACTATTCTAAAGCCTTTGACTGTGTGGACCATAACAAACTGTGGCAAGTTCTTAGTGGTATGGGGATACCAAGTCATCTTGTCTGCCTCCTGAGGAATCTGTATAACGACCAAGTAGCAACAGTAAGAACAAACCACGGAACAACAGACTGGTTTAAGATTGGGAAAGGAGTACGGCGGGGCTGTATACTCTCACCCTACCTATTCAACTTGTACGCGGAACACATCATGCGACAAGCTGGCCTTGAGGAATCCAAGGCTGGAGTTAAAATCTCTGGAAGAAACATTAACAATCTCAGATATGCAGATGATACCACTTTGATGGCTGAAAGTGAAGAGGAACTGAGGAGCCTTATGATGAAGGTGAAAGAAGAAAGTGCAAAAGCTGGCTTGCAGCTAAACCTCAAAAAAACCAAGATTATGGCAACCAGTTTGATTGATAACTGGCAAATAGAGGGAGAAAATGTAGAAGCAGTGAAAGACTTTGTATTTCTAGGTGCGAAGATTACTGCGGATGCTGACTGCAGTCAGGAAATCAGAAGACGCTTAATCCTTGGGAGAAGAGCAATGACAAATCTCGATCAAATAGTTAAGAGCAGAGACATCACACTGACAACAAAGGTCCGCATAGTTAAAGCAATGGTGTTCCCTGTAGTAACATATGGCTGTGAGAGCTGGACCATAAGGAAGGCTGAGAGAAGGAAGATCGATGCTTTTGAACTGTGGTGTTGGAGGAAAATTGTGAGAGTGCCTTGGACTGCAAGAAGATCAAACCAGTCCATCCTCCAGGAAATAAAGCCAGACTGCTCACTTGAGGGAATGATATTAAAGGCAAAACTAAAGTACTTTGGCCACATAATGAGAAGACAGGATACCCTGGAGAAGGTGATGCTAGGGAGAGTGGAGGGCAAAAGGAAGAGGGGCCGACCAAGGGCAAGGTGGATGGATGATATTCTAGAGGTGACAGATTTGTCCCTGGGTGAGCTGGGGGTGTTGACGACCGACAGGAAGCTCTGGCGTGGGCTGGTCCATGAAGTCACAAAGAGTCGGAAGCGACTAAACAAATAAACAACAAATGAAATAAACATTTTCTCATAAAATAAATGAAACTGGCTAGTGAAAAAAAAGTGGTTCCTTCAGGGATTTGTATGGGGACCAGCTTTTTTTTTTTTTAAACTGGTTCATTAATTATCTGAGGGTAGAGGTGAGCAGTACAGTGACCAAAGAATTGTGAAGAACTCCGAAGGAATTTTTCAAACTCACTAATTGGGTGTTAAAATAACAAATGCAGTTAAGTGCAAAAAAAAATAGTAAAGTAATGGATATTAATATAATACACACACACTTGTAATTAATATAGGTCTATAATATCTGGCAAAAGTCCAAATGATAGTAAGGAGATACAAAAAATCCTTGTCTTGTAGTTGCCCAGATTTTTATAGTCCACATAGGTCAGCCCTAATTAATATAGATAATCTGATGAAAACTTTCACTCAATTTATGACCCCATTAAAGAGCAGTCAGAAGTAAGATAATCAAAGCAATAACATCAATAACATAATGCCTGTAGAAAAATCTAAATGCAGCCACATTGGGACTAGTATGCACAGTTCTGTTTGGCAGACCTCCCAAAGTATAGAAGAGAGGCCTAGAGCAATATTGTAGGAGCATAAGTTTAGAAGAAAGGCTAGAGCTGTAAATAGACTGGTAAAGGGATATATGGTAGAGGAATATAAAGCTACATGTGCTAGGTAGAAACTTTTTCATATACGATACTAGAGAAGCGGAATGGTGAGGGAGATGGGACAAAGGAATTAGGTCTTCCATACATTTCAGGGGAATTTCCTGCCATCAGAGATATGGGCTGATAGACCTCATCTTAGCTACTGTATTCCTTCACGTGCCCTTGTTAGCCTTCTCTGTGGATCTGGTTTACCACTTTGAGGAAGAGGATGCTAAGCTAGGAACCCTATCATACGATGTTTTTACCATACCTTTGGAAGTGTATTTACCCCCAGAGCCTGCATCACACCAAGACCAAATCACATCTGGGACATAGAAAACAACAACATTTCTGGCACATGTAGGAGAAACAGTTTCCTTGCTTTGTCTTGCTTCAAGCCTAGATGGAATATGTGGTCCAACATGTTCCTTTCTTCTTACGTCTGGGCATTTGTGCCTACTATATCCCAAACTCCCTGCTCACATTTCACTTTAGTAAGAACTTTGAAGGGGAGGGAGATTGAAATGCGGTTTTAAAGCTCTTGCTTGGTTTTAACAGGCTGGATCGCTTCCTCCTCTTTTTCTGCCATAAAGCGCTCTCACACTTTTCACATTCCACCCCCTTACACGCATAAAACTGCAAATCTACTCAATATAGAAACTTGAGTGATATAACTTCATTTTTATTTGCCATTACTTGCCATCATGTAAGACTGCTTGAATGAGTATATTACTGAAAATTATATTTGTATTTGCTTAAACTTTCTACCATCTGTGCTAGGTTTTTTTTAAAGCAACAGAGATATTTCCTTTAAAAGACCGTTTTACTTCCAACCAACAGGTATTTTTCCCATATGGTTTTGAATGTGGGTTGTCTTATTATTTTACCTCTCCTTGCAAGAGAACAGCACATACGATTTAGCGAAATGGTACAGACAGCCACTATAAACAGCATTTGGCAACTGCTTCCATAACAGCACAAAACTGTTCTTATCTCTTTCAGAATTTCTCAAGAGAGAATCAAGTGGCATCTTTCCAAGGCCTCTTCCACTTTTTAGACCTGCTCTTTATAAGGCAAGTAGTACATTGTGTTTCTTTGTATTTCTGTTGTGATCACGGCTCAATTGTTCTTCCATTCAGTATATACGCACGAAATAACAAGTGAATGGCACTATTGCCACTGTGGAATTAAAGTGAACTTGTAAGCGCAGCTACTGACTATCACTCTACGTTAGGTTAGTTTCAAGCTGCAATTCTGCAGAAGTTCCTTCCCCCTCCTTCCCTTCATACACTTAGTTTACTTAGATTTATTTGCAGCAAAAGGTAATTGATTATTCTGTCTGAACTGGCAAAACATGATTTACTCTTTCTCTGTAAACCAGTCATTAAACCACTGTAGTTTGGGACAATAGTGTTTCTTAAATTTTTCAAGACCACAGAACACCAAATAATTAGCATATGTTTTTGTGGTCGGTCTGTCTGTCTGTCTCTCTTTCTGAAGAGAGAGGAGCATATCCGATTTATTTTTTTAAAATATTAGGCATGTTTACTGGGTCTGGGACTGAAGCACCTGAGGAACAGGTACATGTGGCTTGTTGGGAAATAGAACTTGAGGTTTCTGATGTTTTGCCATGCCTCTACTTCCAGCTGACTGAAGGGGACGCCACAAGAAGAATAACAACAGCAGGAGCCAACAAAATGAGCACCACCTGATCTTCACTGAGGGATTAGCTAAGACAGAGTGCTACTCCAAATTCGAATGCTGGGTCTGCCTTGTCAGATGCTTGGTTGGTTTGGCATTGGTCAAGGAAAAGGTCACAGTCAGGCATTGTGATGGGAAGAGAATCAGTTCAGGCTCTTCTCTAGGAATGGGCGTGCCTGGTAACATCACTGAGTTCCAGGTGGTTCATGGTATGAGCTTGACCACAAGACATTTTTGGAGGAGATGGGCGGTAGCAAAATTTGAATAATAATAATAATAGTAATAATAATAATTATTATTATTATTATTATTGGCTGCAGGCTGCTGGGTTCTATCAAAGCTTTTCTGTACCTTCTGCCTGACTATGCTGTCATACAAGTGGATAGAGCTGCTGTTACTACGCAGTACAATCTTCACTGACATGCCTTAAGAGGATCTCTTCAATCAGCAGTCCCATGATTTGTAGCACCTTGACTAAGGAACTGAACCAACACAGAAGGTATTTCTGCCCCAGTGAGGTGGTCCACACCCAAGGCAGTGCTAGTTGGTCAGGATGAAATCACCTCAACCAATTATTTGCCCCATGTGTGCCACAACAGCTTGGTAGCAGAGTAGGAATAGGAGCACAAGTTGGATTTTTTAACAAGTGTCCATGATGTACTTCCAAGAAATACTGATTTATAGGGCAAACTCAAGCTACAGTTGGTTTGAGTGGATATAAAACTCTTTGCAGCAGACAAGGAAATGGAAGACTGAGATGGAACCCTACCCCTGTTGGCCCTGTTCCTGGCATCACTGGCTTTTTGGGGCCTCCATGCCATATACACTGCTGCAAGCAATGGTACAAATAAGGTCTTTGGTTAGCAGAAATTTGGACTTGTATATTTTCTTCCTCATGTTTAGAATTCTTGTCCTCTGAATATTTGGTGAACTTCTCATATATCTCTATTTTAAAAATTCTAAAATATGCCAACTAAATCCACATAATTTTGCTTGTGTCTTCATTCTAGGAAATGTTTGTATCTCTTAAATATTTAGTCTTATTCTCATTCTAAGCTAGCACAAAGTCTTGGCCTTTTCTCCCAGTTCTCTTCTCATGTCATTTTAAGATCTGTAAACCTGCAGGCAATGACTGTTGGCAGAGTGCTAGAAAGCCTTTGGCCCAGGAGAGATCAGAAAAGTCACACACCAGGCATTTCTATAAAAATAATTTTATTTACAGAAAGCAAACATATTTACAGGCTGTTTGCTGAGAGGAGAGATTTCTCTCAGCTGCATATTCTCTGCAAGCCTACACAGAAGGGAAACTGAAACTAAAACAAGTTCAGGCAAGTTCCTCCACCTGGCCAAAATGATTACTTACCATAGTAACCTTAATCTGCAGTAGAAAACATATTAACACTCCCCTTTTTATACTACAGAATAAGATGCAAACCAATTTTCTTTGACAACTCTGTATGTCTTTCCATTCACAATATTTTAACATTATCTCCCCTTTGGTTTAACAGAAAGCTACCATCCTTCTTCCTGTGTATTTCTAAACCTAGGTAATTTGTTACAGTTCCAAGGCTTTTTAATGTAAAATGGCTTTTCAAGCCTTTGTTTTTCTGTTGGTGTGAACAGCAGCAAATCATCAAGATAAATGCACAGATACATACAGCCTTGTTTGTCTTTCTTCATATATACACATGGATCTGCTTTTCCTTTTTCAAAACCAACATTCTGCAGTTTTTCATCTAATTTTTGGTTCCAGGATCTAGCAGCTTGTTTTAATCCATAGATTGACTTCTGCAGTTCACAGACTAGATTCTCCCCTTTTTCATAGCCAGGGGGCTGCTGCATGTATAATTTGTGGTCTAAATCACTATATAGAAATGCAGTTTGAATGTCATAGTGATGAACTGAGATTCCTTTGAGTGCAGCAATTTTTAACAGTAATCTAATTGATTCACCTTTAGTAACTGGTGCAAAAGTCTTGTCAAAGTCTAAATCTTTCCTTTGAGTGAACCCTTTTGCAACTAACCTTGCTTTATATTTTTTGGATTTTGCCATCAGTATCCCTTTTCAGTTCGAAAACCCACCTACAACCTAGACAGCGTTCATTGGGAGGTAGATTTACCAGTTTCCATGTTTTATTTTCTTTCAAGGATGCTAACGCTTGTTGCATGGCAGAATGCCAATTTTGTGCAATCTCAGGTGGTGAAGCACTCACTTGTTCTAAAGACTCAGGTTCTGTGAATATGTGGAAAGCCTTTACTGTTTCAGCCTGAAAACGTGATGAAGGAACGCCTTTATTACTTCTCTGAGATCTGCGAGGTAATACAGGGCTTAAATTTTGACTTCTATCACTTTCCTGAGAAGCATCTGTCTCATCAGACAGATCTTCAGTTTGCTTTTCTGGTTTAATGTCCTCATCAAGCAAAAGATCACCATCAGCAAGTCCTTGCTGTTCTCTTGTGGTGGTCAGATCAACTGGAGAGCTAGAATTTAATCTCCCCCAGTTTTGTTCAGCAAAAGAAGCGCTTTTGCTAATTATCAATTTCTCTCCCATTATGAGCCTGTAGCTCCTTTGGCTTTGTTCATAGCCAACAAAGATGGCTTTCTTTGTTGTGGGGCCTCCTTTCCTTCTCTGTTGTTTTGGAATATGAACCCAAGCAGTGCTACCAAACACCCTAAGATGGTTTACCTTTGGTTTCACAACATAAAACAAATGGAATGGAGTGTCCTGAGTCACAGAGTTATACAATCTGTTTTGTACATAACAGGCAGTAGATATTGCCTCTCCCCAATATTTAAAAGATAAATGTGAATCTTTAAGCATGCATTCCATCGCATTTTGCAAGGTTCTGCCCTTTCTTTCAGCAACACCATTTTGCTGAGGGGTGTAAGGGTTAGAAAGAATTTGTTCTATCCCCTTTTCTGCTAGGAACCTTTTGAATTTATGAGAAAGGTACTCTCCTCCTCTGTCACATTGGAGTGCAGATACAGGCCTAGGGAATTTTCTATTTGCCCATATCACAAAACCTTTAAATTTCTCAAATGCCTCATCTTTATGTTTTAAGATATAGATAAATGTGTATCTTGAGAAATCATCAATGATGGTCATTGCATACCTTGCTCATCCAAGACTTGGAGCAAAAGGACCAATAATGTCAGAGTGTACAATTTCCAAAGATCTAGTTGTAACTCTGTCACTGTGCTTACTCACAGGAGCTTTTAGTGTTTTACATTCTTTGCAAACTACACAATCTAAGTATTTGTCACAGGGTTTTATCTTTAGGTCAGCACACAGCTGTGGCATTTGTGCTATATACTTGAAATTAGCATGACCAAATCTCCTGTGCATCAGGTGTACACATTGGTCATGATATGGCGTGTTGCCAACTGCAGCCCTGCAGCTTGGCTTCCTTGCATTTTGCACAATGTACAAGGAGTCTTTTAATATACCAGTAGCACACAATTTTCCATTTTTACGTATCTCACAACCATTTTTCTTAAATGTTATGACATACCCTGTTGCAGCCAATTGTGCCACAGATAAAAGGTTTGATTGTAAATTTGGCACATACAACACACCTTTTACAGTTTCTCCCAAGCAGGATAAATACAAGTCACCTTGTCCCATAATTTTGGTCACAGACCCATCAGCCAAAGATACACTTTGTCTTTCAGTTTTAGACAGTGACACAAAAGAGCTTTTACAATTACATAAATGACGGCCCCAGAATCTAACACCCATACATCAGAATTACCCTTCTCAGCAACCTGTGCAATTTGGGTTGTCTGAAGAGCCTTCTTCTGTGTTGCCCTTATGTTCTTCTTCTCTGTCTTTCTACTCTTGGGTCTCAAGGCACAGTCTTTCTGCAAATGTCCAGCTGAACCACAAGTGAAGCATCGCTGGCTGGCTAGCGCTGTGGCCTCAGCTTCTGTTCCTTTCTTTTCCCTTGTTTTCTGGTACTGCAGCTTTCCAGAAGAGATGGGGGGGGGGGATCTTTCTTCTCTCTTCTCCCATTCAGCAAGTAAGCACTGTGTAACATACAATGGGGTGAGGTCTGCTTCAGGTATAGCCTCCAGGGTACAAATCAGCGTGTCCCACGTTTCATTCAGTGAGGACAGGAAGATATAGGATTTTGTGAGAGGTGTAAATTCCATTCCTCTCTCCTGCAACTCAACAAACAGCTGCTGAATATAATGCAGGTGCTCAGGAAGGCTATCTCATTCTGCAAGGTAGGCTTTGTACAGCTTTTTTGTCAGGGTAACTTTACTCCCTGCTGTTGCCTTTACATACAAGTCTCTCAAAGCATCCCAAGTTGCTTTGCAGACTGCATACCTTGCACGTGGACTAGCTGATTGTCCTCAACTCCCAGGATAATGGTGGCTCTAGCCCGCTCATCGTGTCTCAGCCATTCAGCACTGGGATTTTGGGGGGGTTGCTCACCAATTGGCAGCCAAAGATTCTCTCTGCGAAGATACATCTCCATCTTCAGGGCCCAATTCAAATAGTTGGTCTCTGATAGGCACTCCAGAGGCATTGCTGAGGGCTGGGAGGTAGCCATGGCTTCTTCCTTCTTTTGCAGGTCACCTCAGCTGGCTTCTTTGTCCTGTAGACTGGCAGTTGCTGGAAAATCTCCAGGTGGCTCCAAAGAAAATCTTCACAGGTCTTTGCTACCTGCCTTTAAATTGTGCATGAGGTGTGGAGCTGATCTCTCTATTCTCTCTGGGTTTTACTGGGATTACTGGGTTTACTGGGCGGCTTACTGGGCCCATAACCTGTTGGCAGAGTGCTTAGAAAGCATTTGGCCCAGGAGAGATCAGAAAAGTCACACACCAGGCATTTCTATAAAAATAATTTTATTTACAGAAAGCAAACATATTTACAGGCTGTTTGCTGAGAGGAGAGATTTCTCTCAGCTGCATACTCTCTGCAAGCCTACACAGAAGGGAAACTGAAACTAAAACAAGTTCAGGCAAGTTCCTCCCTTAGGCAATGCAACCATTAACACATGAAAAGGGGACAATTAAATTCAACCTCTTCACCTGGCCAAAATGATTACTTACCGTAGTAACCTTAATCTGTAGTAGAAAACATATTAACAATGACTTCCTTTTTTTCTTTCTTATCTTTTTTTCCCTACAGTTCATATTAGGAGCTTTTATAAATAGTAATATATCCTACATGAGCCAGCAAGCAACTGATGTAGAGAGATCTTCTATTCCAGATTCCAGGTGCTTCATCCCAGTCTCCCTTTCTCTGATCATCAGCTTTCCCACTGATAGCATTCCATTTTCACTGAGCATGTTCAGTCCTCACTGGGTTGTTACCTCTCTTTTGTGCAGATAAGTGTAAGGACTAGTACTTGCCAACCTGACACCATTTAGAGATGTTGAACTGTAGCTTGAATCATCAGGCCACATAGACAAGCTAGCTATCACATGTCTTTTTGGAGGGCCAGAATGGGCCCCACTGAAGTCTGATTAGACTAGTGGTTAAGGCACCAGGCTAGAAACCAGGAGTCTGTGAGTTCTTGTCCTGCCTTAATCCTGAAACCTGGCTGGGTGACCTTGGGCCAGTCACACACACTCAGTCCAACTCACCTCACAGGGTTGTTGTGGGGAAAATAGGAGGAGGATGGAGTATTAGGTATGTTCACCGCCTTGAGTTATTTATAAAAATAATAAAGGCGGGATAGAAAATAAAATAAATAAATAAATAAATAATGATCCAGAGTTAATCAGAAAAGAAACATTATGCCAAGAGTCCTGTTCAGCCAAAAGACAGCAGTAGAGATAACTCGTTCCCAGCTTGGGGTCCCTTGATCACTGGTGACTCACAAAGCTTCTCTGGGTAACCTGTGGTGCAAGTGCACATATATATATAAATCCTGAAATGTTGGACATTCTTGCCTAAAATTTTGATGTTTGGGTAGGCTTGTGGAATTTGACTTTTATTTTTAATATTTTCACATTTAAATTTTTTTACTGTTGGTGTTATATAGAAAATCATGGAGTACTCTTATGAGCCATGCTGCCAGTCCCAATTTATGTGGTGTAACAATGTATTGTACACTGTAATACTACATTAGAAACCAAGAGCAATGAAAATGTGAAAAGCTGCTACTTAATGACATCAGGAAGTAAGGACTTTAAAACAATCAATCATTAAGTGCCCTTCATTTCCGAAACAAATTGACAGTATTTACCCAGATTTGGTTGTGTTTGAGCAAGAGGTCTCTAGGGGACAATGGCATTTCTGTTATATTTGAATTTATTTACAAATATACATGTCTAGCATAATGGAAATACACAGTTTTATACATTAACAAAGCAGACCCATTACTTTTGCATCAGCTCCCCAGAGATGTTGCTGTAGATGCTCTGAGCCTTCCAGAGCTTATAGCTCACTTTTTTTTCAGGCTGCTTCCAGGCAGCTCCTAGTACTGCCTGTTAAAACTCATTATCCAATTACTCTGTCTTTTTTTCAATGGACCTCTTTTTTTTTTTAGGAAAAAAGGCTTATGGGACAAAGTTCACAAAATGGAAGATGCTGTACTCTGGATTCTCTGTGAAATCTTATGAATGAGGCAGAGCAAGAGCACCATTAAAGCCTTGTCTGGAAGTATTCTTGGGACATGTCCCCACCACCACTCTTTTCACTCCCCAGTCCACCAAAAGCAATTTGAAGCTATGTTGCATTGTCTTTACTGCTGCTGATCTTGAAACACTGAGAACAGCTCTTCTTTCCAGCGGTAAACAAGGAAAGAACAGGGTTCAGTCTGCATCCCACCCCTTCTGTGCTTTGATATTGTGTTGGGATCACATTATGTGCATTTGTTATGTGATTGGTTGCTCTAGGGGAAGACAGAAAGCCATCAAGGTACTATCTCTGTGCTACATTTAAAAAAAAAAGATTGTTGTTGAACTTCTGTGGGGTAGAAGTAGAACCTGACTTGAGCCCAGGAGCAAGGAGGCAGAGTGAGGGATATTCCTGCTGATGGAAAAATGGCCTGCTTACAAGCTTTGCAAAGCTTCAGTGCTGTTTCAAATACACCACATCTGAGCCAGAAATGAATTAGTTCAGCTGCCAAACACAGATAATGGCCAGTATTATAGTGGTCCAGAGCTGATTCTGGAACAGTGCAAAGACCCTGTGTGAAAGTGCTCACCATCTCCATATTTTGGCTCTTATCGTTTATCTCACACAGCAAGATTTTACCTACATCATTCTTAGCCAAGGGGGGGGGGGGGAGGAAGGAAGGGAGGAAGGAAGGAAGGAAGGGAGGAAGGAAGGTTTTCCTTTGCCAAAATAGCTTGCCCTTTCTACAGACAAAATGCAGAGTTCTGGGTCATTTCTCTGTAATTTCCCTAGCAAAAGTACGGCCTGCAACTTGGCCAGCTAACAGTCCAGGAACTTGTGCAGTAATTCTGATCTCATTAACTGTTTCTGGTCCAACCCCCAAATTAATTTGCTACTGGTAGTAGGTTTTTTTGTTTTTGTTTTGGCTTGACTGTTGGAAACTTTTACTAAGTTGTGTTAAAAAAAAAACAAAAAAAACAGCGTCTTCCATAGTCTGAAATTAATTTGAAAGTACTTTTGACCGTTTGGGGGATTGGTTCATCTCCAGGTCTGAGATTTTCTTCCCCTGAAAAAGAAGCTTTTGTTTTTCTTCCATATTCCCAGAGTATCTGAGAATTTATTTCAAATTTCTCTTGGTGGTATCACTGAGCTAAGAAGGAGAGAAAACCTCCCAAATGCATATACCTCTTATGTTCTAAACAAGACTAAACCAATTCTCACATATATTCATATCATATTCTTCTAATAAATAATTAACTTTAAAATAGTCTTACTTAATAGGAAAAAATAAGAAAGTAAGCACATGAGCTAGGAAGTCCAAATAACAGTTCTCTGAACAGGAGGCTTGGCAGTAAAATGCTTTTTCAAATGTACAAAGAGAGTGCATTTTTCAGATTATTATAGAATTGATGACAAATGACTATCCTTCCAGCCTTGTAATGTCAAGATTTTTTGTAATAATAAAAAACATGCAGTATCTATTTCTATTGTTTTCCTGTGAGTTTTCAAATGGTTGGCATATAATTCAAAAAGACATATGCATCTCCAAAAACAGTGTGTTTTCCAGAACAAAATTAAAATTTGAAATAGCTTCTGTCCAAAAGGGAACTTCTGTGGCACACGACAATATCATAGGATGTTGCATTTTGAGCATTACATCTCCAACCTCTAACCAAACCCATTAATTTCTTCCTATAAGGATAATACAAGAAAGAGAAAGAAACTTTATTTCAATGACCAGTATATAGCAAAATAATATAGTAAAATATAATAAAGCATCCATACAGTTATGAATACAGTACTTGATATATAACATAGAGTTATAAACATTAAATCTATAAAATCAGTAAAAATAATTGAAATAATTAAAGGATAATATGGGGTCAATATAATATATTTTTGTTGAAATAATTATACTTGTAAATGTGTAGAAATATAGAAAATGTGACATATAGATGCCAAAATGGCCTTCCATTAACCTTCATTTATTGGACATTCTGATTCCTTATTCAAGGAATAATAATAATAAATAATAATAATAGCTTATATTATAGCTGTAATATGTTTTGGAGTGATTAGAGTTAAACATCAAAAGATATTTTAACTGTAGATATTTCACTCTGCCCTTTTTGTCAAATGATGCTTATATAGCAGAGCTTACTTTATTCGTTGAAGTAAGAACAGCTGCTGTTGTCTTTGGCTATTCATCATTTCATCATTCAGTAGCCTCCCTGGCTGCCCATACCTTTCAGACTGTAGAAGCCCAGTGGGAAGACCCCCCTCATGATCTCTACTCTTCGAATTTAACTGAAGTGTGGGAAGCCAGGGAGGATACAGACCATTGCAGGGAGAGGATTATGCAGGAAAAGACCAGACATTTACACACATTTCTGCTTCTAACTAAAGAACAACAATGCACCCTTTTGAGAACTTCACAGAAATTTTCCTTTGAAAGAACATTTAAAAGCAGATGACAACAAATGAATAAAAAAGCAATTTTTTTTCCTGCATGGCACTAACTCTAATCCTAACACATTAGTCCTTGCAGTTTGAAGGGTGAAGTGAGTGTGGATATGGTTGATGAGTACACCAATTGACCCCCATACACATTTTAGTTTTTTTGTTCAGGTATAATATATGAACAGGACTTCTAAAGCAATCCAACACTGACTAACTGTTTTAACAACCTAACATTGCATATCTATTCAGAAGCAACATTATTGAAGCAATATGGCTGACTGGTATACTCACCTCAAGCCTGAGAGCATTTTTCTTTGTAGACTGGCAATTCAATATTGTATGTGATCTTGTTCTTTGTTGTGATCAGAAGATTTAAAGGAAAAGAAATGTTTTTCTCCTTTATTTTTGTCCTTGTCTGTGTGATGAATATCTACCAACAGCTTCATTAGTTAGAGAGGCAATATTCCTGAATTTTGTGAAATGTTCATAACTTATTTGCTGCTCTTTATTCAGTTGCCAACCATTAAATAAACTTGATTCTTTTAATAAAGCAGTATCTAGAAAGATTGCTTCATTCTGAATTGTTTCCAGTTCTCTGCTGTATTGCTGGAGGCTTTTAGGCATGATGGATTTTTAGGTCATTTCATATATTGTTATTAAAATATTATTACTAATACTAATCTTACAGATTCCTTTTCATTCAAGTGCATTTATTAAAAATTGTAAAGGACCTGCAGCATTCACCTAGTTTTGGTGACATGTTTCAGGTCACCAAAACTAGGTTATATTTTAGCAACAGTTTTGCTTCCATATACAGGTTATATTTTAGTAACAGTTCTCCAGCTCCAAGGTGCATTGAAAGATAATTATAACTGTGTACACATTGATGGAATAATTACCTAGAAAAAGAAATCTTGTAATGACCATGGGTTCTGCCAACTAAATGCTAGATAATCCTGTTTTAGGATAAAAAACAATAGTGGCTGCATTTGTCATGGAGAACAAAATATAAAATCTATAGAAGCAGTATTTGTATTAGGTAAAGTGACATTATATAAAAATCATTGTAACGTTACATTTCATTGCAGGTTCCTTCTTCAGACAAATTCATTAGAATAAAACTTGGGAAGGGAAGAAAAATGCGTCTGATCTTGTCTCTTCTAAGTTGTCTCACTGTCACCTTGTAATGATTGCCTATTCTAAAACATTCTCAGACTCATGAGCAGGAATTCAAAGATATCTGATTTATTAAAATCAACGTTACGATGTACAGTGCACATTGAAACAGTGAACATGACACACCTTCAGTCACTAAAATTGGTTCATTCAGGTACTGACACATAGAGTTTCCCAAAGCTTGCTGAAAAGAAAAGGTGAGTACATATTTGAAAGTTCTCTGTTTCTGGAAATTTAAAGTTCAGCTCTTAGTCAAAACTATTTCCATCCTATCTGAGACAGACAGATCTCTTGGCTAGTGGAAGATTGAAAGCTACGAGACAATCTCTATTCAGCCTGTGCAAATCTTTTGATAAGGTCTTCTGCTTGTCAACAAAGTGTCCCTGAGAATCTGTCAAAGGCACAAAGAAGTTATTCCAAGGCTTGAGGCCTTTGTAAGCATGCCTAGCAAGCACTTCCACTTCACTCCTTTGGCAATTAGATCCAGAGGGTGCTTTGCTCAAGTGAAGCACCTCATTGAATGATCTACACAAACCTAGTGTTTATATTTACAAAGTCAGAATTTCAACTGTTGTGCTAGATAATGGAAGTCAGTCAAAGCCAACAAGGTAGGATTACCTGATGGCGGAAGGGAAAGGATCCTCAACTAACAGTCCAAGCAAGGTGATGTAATGGCTTCCTTCTCCTATGTAGGAGTCTCACTTTAGAATGAAGTTTATATTTTTGAAGTTTCATAAAAAGCAAGAATAACTGCATTGGCTAGGGGGGAAAAATAATAAAATCCATAAAGTTAGTATCATTATTAAGCTAAATGAAGTTACTCTTGCCCACATATATGCTGCTTTATGCACATTTTTCAGTCAAGAACGATGCACGCTAGGGAAATGGAGTCCTTATTACTGCTCAACTGCATTGGTACATCAAACTATTTCACTCTAAAAGAAATGCATGCATCGTTGTTATGTGTCAGTTCACTGCATGTGCCCTCTTGTTCATGGGATGCAGGCACCAATACACTGTTTTGCTAGTTTATCTTTAGAATAGAGATGAAGCTTGTATAAAATAGCATGCTTTGATTAAAACTGGGCTTTGGTTGTGCTTCTGGCTGTCAGGTAGACCACTAGGTAGACAAGACCAAGAAATCAACTCCACGTAAAGGCTAAAACTACTTTTATTGAAATTGGCTATAACAACAGAATCTTGGAAGTCTGATTGTGTTATTCCTCCTCCTCCTCCTCCTCCAAGTTCAGGGAATTAGGGAGGCATCTGCCTGAGTTGCTTCTGACTTATGTCCTTGTTCTGGACTTGATAAATGTTTCAGCCCCTTTTGCCTCAATAACGGTTCCTACATATTCCATCAAGGTCATCTTCCTTACTTTTTGTCCTGGCAAACTGGCCAAAATGTGCCAAACTGGTTGGTACTGTTCTTACTATTAACAGGGAATGCTGCATGTAGCAATGTACAATTAACTCTAAGTTATCTAGGTTATCCTGCCCCACCTGATCAGACTTGTTAGATCACTGTACACTGACCAGGAAGCAATAGTGAAAACACTCTACAGTGGCACTGATGGTTCAGGATCAGCAAGGGTGTTAGACAGGGATGCATTTTATCCCCACTCCTTTTCAGCCTCTATGCTGAAGTGATCATGATGAAATTAAACCTTGAGTTGCTTGATATTGGAGTGAAGATTGGTGGAAGAACCATAAACAATTTGAGGTATGCAGATGACACAACATTATTGGGTGAAAATAAGGAAGACCTGGAAAAAATGATTCTGAAAATCAAGGAAGAAAGAAAAAGAATGGGATTGAACCTTAACATCAGGAAAACAAAGATAATGACAACAGCCGCAGATGGACAAGTGACATTTAAAATTAATAATGAGGAAATTGAATCAGTCCAGGATTTCATCTTTCTTGGATCAAAAATTGTTCACGATGGCAAATCTACACCTGAAATCAAACAGGTGTGCAGGATAACTTTAGGCTGCATTGCAATGGTCAGCATGAATAAGATCTGGAAGAGCAAAGATACCACCCTAAATACAAAAGGCAGACTAGTTAGGGCAACAGTCTTTCCCATAATGATGTATGGGTGTGAGAGTTGGACAATAAGAATGGACGACCAAAGAAGAATTGACACATTTGAATTGTGGTGCTGGCGTAGATTGTTACATTTACCATGGACAGTCAGAGTAACCAACAGAGAAGTGCTGGACCATATAAAACCAGATGCATCATTAGAAGCCAAAATTGTGAGACTATGGCTGACTTACTTTGGCCATGTCAAGTCGGTGATGCTAGGAATTGTTAGCAGAACAAGAAGAAGGGGCAGGCCAAGAATACGCTGGCTCAATACCATCAAAACAGATACCAAGATGAACATCCAGCAATTGAAAGAAGCCGTGCTTGATAGGGCTGCATGGAGAGCTCTCATTCATAAAGTCACCAAGAGTGGGACATGACTGAATGATTAAAGCAAGCAAGCAATCTACAACTACTTTACCTTACCAAAAAGCATTATGTGAAAGCCTCGATTTCCTAAAGCCGTAATAGGTAGCAGTGGAGTTCAACATCTACTGTATAGACCCATCTGGTAATGACCATAGTTTATGGAATATTATGATTTGGAATGTAAGAGAAGTAAATGATAAAAGTGATGAATTGAGAAGTGAACTAATGAAAGAAAAATAGATAAATTGTGTATCTCTGGGAAAAAAAGAAACATTGTGTGTAGGTGAAAAAAAGAGAAAGGGGAAGCACTTAATAGTTCTGAATGAAGATGGTCTGATCTTGTGACGTAGAATTGATGAATACATGCAGGAAAGCGAAGGTATAGATTTATTGTAAATGAAAGGCTGAGATGTATGTCAGAAAGTATGAATTGTGTTATCTAGGCTGTTGTAGGCATTTATGAAAATAGGAATCTATTGGTTGGTGATAGTTTCAGGTTAGGTTCTAATGAATGGTGATAGTGGAAGAACCCAAAAAGAGTTTTGGGGAAAAAATGTGCAATATTCTGAATGAATGTGACCTGGGGGAGCGGGGGGAAATATTCTGTTAGTGACTTGAATTGATAGGTGAGAACCTGATGAAAGAGTGCAAAAAAGAGATTGGATCCTTTGCATATCCAATAATGAATGAGAATGGTATGGAATGGAAAGTTTGCTGAATATCTTAGATAGGTAAATATGTTTCAAATGCCTAAGTCTATTCACATATACCACATGGCAAAGGAATGACTATACAGTAAATGAAAAACATGATTTATTTGATTGTTTATAATTTGTGAAGGATACTGTGATTGTGTGAGGTTTTCAGGCTATCTCTTGGTGGTATCAAGAGTGGAAAGAGGATATGGAACTGAAACAAAGCAAAAAGAATTATGTTACGGAATGCTGCAGATTGTGAGGAATTACACTAATGGAAAATATGGATGCTTGGTGAAATGATGAAATGAAAGAAGTTGAGGATGACAAAACTGCATAGAAGAAAATGATTGGTACAAAATTTACAATGGGAGAAAGATACAATATGATGTATATAGCCTGAAAAAGATAGGTGGAAAATATAGTCAAAGATAGAAAGGAGTGGTTGAAATTAAAAAGAGAAAATAAAGTGATTTTGTTGAATTTAAAAAAATGTTTTGAAAGTTGGTGAAGAGAGCTAAACAAGGAACTTCTAGTAGAATGAATGGAGTAAATAATAAAAATGATGGAATTATTTGGGAAGAAATTGAAATAAAAGAATATTGGGAGGATTGTTTAAACTATTTGTGTGGAGCATAATAATAATATGTTGGGAGTGGAATGGAAACAAATGCAATAAATGTTAGGATCCAGAAAAAAATGATGAAAAGGAAGTTTAAAAAAATGCCATGAGAATGTTGAAATGGTAGAGATATGAGTGTAGAGAAGTTAAAATATGGAGTGGCTGTGCTACCTTTTTAACTGTGTGTGGAGACTGCATCAGTACCCGATGACTGGAAGAAGGCCTTTAATGTCCTCTGCAAATGGAAAAGTAGCAATTGTTCAAACTGCATGGGCTTCATTTGTTAACTGTTCTTAGGAAGGTGTTTGGCAGAATTCTGATTGGAAGTGTACAAGGGGTGACAGTGAGCGTGGCTAAGCCTGCAGGATGAAAGTTTGGAAGTTTCAAATCTCCTGTCCTAGAAGCTCTCTACGTTTATACATCCTAGCCCACCTTCCTGCCTGGTAATTATTGCTTCCATCACCTATCTTCCAGGGGTATGTCTTTAGCGGATGTCCCCTCCCCAACCCTGGGGTAGGGGAAACGTATGACCCTCCCAGCTAATGCATCTCACTGGCCAATTGAACTAAAAAAAGAGGATAAAAATCAAGTAAGCTTTATAGTGCCACTACCTGGCTCTTGTAACTTTGATGTATGATGTATGTGACTTGGATAATCATCCTTCCCTCTCCTTATTTGGAAGCTAGATCAATCAATATCACAAGGTATAATATAAAGTCAACTTTATTAAGGAAAGGAAAAAAAGGGGAATGTAAACATTCCTTTCTAACTTTAGGCAGTCAGGTAAAAAAATAATCCATGGTGGATGAAATGAAAACAGTGCTGCTAAAATCACATGCAACTTAAAGGAATCTCCCACAAAAGCTATAAAGGAAAATGTAAGTGTGGGACCATAAGGTATGCTACTCAGAAACTCCAAGAGGAATGAAACATACAATACAATAACGAAGTTTCATAGATACTGTAAAAATCAGAGACAATGAAGTTCTTAGCACCACACGGAAAAAGAAATGAATTTCACACCATAAAGTTAGCTTGAGTTTTGTACATATTCTTCCTGAAGTAATTGTTGCCTGAAACAAATTTCTCTCCATCTCAATTATCCTTGTATCTCTCTTCCAGGTGGCTTGTGAGGACTCCTGTCAGACAATTTCAGAGGCTGTTCTCTCCAGCCACAATTCCCAACTTCTCTTTCAAAAGCCAAAGGATTTTTTTCTATTTAGCAGAAAGTGAAGGGGTGGAAATAATCTGCTTGTGTATATGAGCCAGAGCATGCATCTCTCTCTCTAAAAGATGTGGATTCAAATCCAGACAAGTAAATGTGTATTCAAAAAGACTTCAATTTGCCTGGCTTGTTACTAAAGGTAAAGGTAAAGGTTTCCCTTGACATTAAGTCCAGTCGTGTCTAACTCTAGGGGGTGGTGCTCATCTCCGTTTCAAACCTGAAGAGCTGGCGTTTGTCCATAGACACTTCCGTGGTCATGTGGCCGGCATGACTAAATGGAACGCCATTACCTGCCCGCCGAAGCAGTACCTATTAATCTACTCACATTTGCATGTTTTCGAACTACTAGGTTGGCAGGAGCTGGGACTAGCAACGGGACCTCACCCCGTCACGAGGATTCGAACCACCGACCTTCCGATCGGCAAGCTCAGCCGCTCAGCGGTTTAACCCACAGTGCCACCACGTCCCTGGCTTGTTACTGACATGCTGAAATATTGTAAAGGCAGGCTGACTTCACAATGGAGCAAACTTTGGGAAGGGCAGTGTGGTTTTAGGCCATGCAAGACGGATTTTTCCTCTTCAGCAGGGTTACTGAAAGTGAGCAAAAAAAATTATTGTATATTTTATGATGTAGAGAAAGTATCTTGCGAGATAATGCTGTCAAGGTAATGCATGCTATATGCCAGCAAATTTGGAAAACACAAGAATGGCCATCAGATTGGAAAAAATCAATTTATATTCCCATATCAAAAAAGGGAAACACTAAAGAATGTTCAAACTGTCGAACAGTGGCACTCATTTCACATGCCAGTAAGGTAATGCTCAAGATCCTGCAAGGTAGACTTCAGCAATTCATGGAGTGAGAATTGCCAGGTGTACAAGCTGGGTTTAGAAAAGGCAGACAAACTAGAGACCAAATTGCCAATATCCGCTGGATCATGGAAAAAGCCAAGGAGTTTCAGAAAAACATCTATTTCTGTTTTATTGACTATTCTAAAGCCTTTGACTGTGTGGACCATAACAAATTGTGGCAAGTTCTTAGCAGTACGGGGATACCAAGTCATCTTGTCTGCCTCCTGAGGAATCTGTATAACGACCAAGTAGCAACAGTAAGAACAGACCACGGAACAACGGACTGGTTTAAGATTGGGAAAGGAGTACGGCAGGGCTGTATACTCTCACCCTACCTATTCAACTTGAACACAGAACACATCATGCAACGTGCTGGGCTTGAGGAATCCAAGGCTGGAGTTAAAATCGCTGGAAGAAACATTAACCATCTCAGATATGCAGATGATACCACTTTGATGGCTGAAAGTGAAGAGGAACTGAGGAGCCTTATGATGAAGGTGAAAGAAGAAAGTGCAAAAGCTGGCTTGCAGCTAAACCTCAAAAAAACCAAGATTATGGCAACCAGCTTGATTGATAACTGGCAAATAGAGGGAGAAAATGTAGAGGCACCGAAAGACTGTATTTCTAGGTGCAAAGATTACTGCAGTTGCTGACTGCAGTCAGGAAATCAGAAGATGTTTAATCCTTGGGAGAAGAGCAATGACAAATCTTGATAAAATAGTTAAGAGCAGAGACATCATACTGACAACAAAGGTCTGTATAGTTAAAGCAATGGTGTTCCCTGTAGTAACATATGGCTGCGAGAACTGGACCATAAGGAAGGCTGAGAGAAGGAAGATCGATGCTTTTGAACTGTGGTGTTGGAGGAAAATTCTGAGAGTGCCTTGGACTGCAAGAAGATCAAACCAGTCCATCCTCCAGGAAATAAAGCCAGACTGCTCACTTGAGGGAATGATATTAAAGGCAAAACTGAAATACTTTGGCCACATAATGAGAAGACAGGACACCCTGGAGAAGATGCTGATGCCAGGGAGAGTGGAAGGCAAAAGGAAGAGGGGCCGACCAAGGGCAAGATGGATGGATGATATTCTAGAGGTGACGTACTCGTCCCTGGGGGAGCTGGGGGTGTTGACGACCGACAGGAAGCTCTGGCGTGGGCTGGTCCATGAAGTCACAAAGAGTTGGAAGCAACTGAACGAATAAACATAAAAAAAGAAAGTATGTAAAAAAGTGAATAGGGTTGAATAATGGAAAGTTCTGCTTGAATATGGAATTGATGCATTGTCGCTGAACGCAACAGTATATGATGGAAGGAAACTATGTCTGAGAATAAATGGAATTTCTCTTGGTAGTTTAATATATTTATGGATCAATCTATAAGGAGTCCTTGTGATGATGCTGGAGGTGTGCTGATTGGTAAAGTGAATGTATGTGTGTTTTTGTGTGCAAAAGATACATACTTGTGTTGGCTGAGAACCCCAGTCATGATTTGCAGCAAATATTAGATTGTATGAGGCAACGAGAAGTATGGATCTGAAAATTGATACTCAAATACCAAAAATAGTTGTATTTCATAGAGAAGATTGAGTGAGCAATTGCAAGTTATACATACATGGTGAAACGTAGAGCAAGTAGATGAATTTGTGTTGCTTTGTAAAATGTTTGCTAAAGTCAGAAAAATAGATGGAGAAATTTGATGATGTGGAGTAACTGGTAGAAAAATAGTGAGTGGTACTGTATATGGTCTATTGTGAGGAATTAAAGTAAGTGAAAATAGAGAAAACAAGTAGATATTTCTTCAGAGCCTATCAAGCCTTTGCTTTTAAAAAGGGGGGAAATGTCTAAAGCATTAAAAAAATGTTCTTTAGAATCTGAGACTGATGACCACCATAGGAAGTAGTAGCTCAGTAAGAGGTTTTGAAAAGAGAAAAGGCTGTGGAAATGGAATGATAATAAAAGTAGTTTGACACCCAAGAGCATGGGTACTCTTACTCCATCAATATATTACTTAAACACATGTACAAATATGAGGACATTGCCTAATTTTGACAGGGTGTGATATCAAAGGATGAGAATATTGGTATTCTGCAAAACAGCAGGAGCATGGATCTCCAGTTTTAATGTTACATTATTTTTGGCAGTCCTTTCAGGCTGAACAGCTCTCATGGCCATTAGAGTAAGGAAAGCTGCAGAGGAAACAGAAGGATTCCAAACTGTTTCTGCAGCTGTTTGGACTGCAACAGAATTTTGAAGAAAGTTGGCATCAATAGCCATCAAGAAGGAAGAATGAAAACGGAAAAGAGGGAATCCATTTAGAGATGGAAATTATTATCAAAACCCATTATGTATAAACCTAAAGGAAATTATTTATAAAAGTTAAATGTTTTGACCACAAAATGCACAGTGTCAAAGTGTTTCAAATATAACTCCTAGAATTTTACAAATATGAATCAGATGGACCACATTCCTTATGGGAGAATGTGCTGTAACAAGGAAAGATGATATATTTTTTTATCATCAAGGCTGGCTGAACTCATTAAAAAAGGTGATAACTGAACAAACTGAAAATAATGTGTGAATACAAATAACTTGGTTTGCTGAAGAAGATAGCTTGCCTATCAACAGTCTTGGATCCTGAAAAAGCTGGATATTGGGTGTCATCTTCAAAATCTTAAACATTCAGAGGCAATATAATTGTAAATTGTTTCCTAAACATCAGCTTCCATTTAGAAAATCAAGCAGCCATCCCAGGCCACTGAGAATCTTTTGCACTGTTTTGCTAAATCCTGGTCTCACTTCAGCTGCCACTTTAAGACAAAACTGTAGTAACTGTAGAACAAGTTAATGACAATAATCTCTTTGGGAAAGACAATATTGTGCTTAGTAAAGCACATTTGGGTATGATGGAGGGTAATCATGAACAAGTAAAACTAGGACATGGAGCTTCTCTGCTCACATAGGTCAACTAACAGCAACAGCCAGGGGCTGATGATGGGGTTCCTCTTCTTATCCAACATCCATTAGTCATTGTTGCTATAATGTAGTGGGGACAGAATTGCTTCCAGACGGACATTGTTTTGTGCTACCAATCAAAAGGCATTGGGTGGCTGTTTTATCTTTCTCTCCTTAATGGATTTTCTATGTCAAGAAAAAAGGTGGAAGAAATAGCAGGAAAACACTGGAGGGGTTGTAAGTAGAAGACTACAATTGTAGACTTTCCATCAATTTTTGTGAATGAGGTAGAGTAATGATACAGTAAAAGCTTTATGTGTAATCACCGTGGCTGAGCGCTGAGGAGGAGGATCAGAGAAAGAGAGTGGCTGTGTGTCCTAGTTCGTGGAAAGCTGTCCGCTGTTTGGTTTAAAAACAAAAGGCATGAAAATAGCACTTAGCATCCAGACAGCAGACAGAACCAGAATGGAGGTTCTCTGGCCACAGTCTCCCATGCTATTTCTAAATTAGTAATCGCTGCAAAACTACAGATCTTTCCCAGCAAGTAACTTCCATAATGGGTTAATACGATAATAGATAATATTTTAGAAAAGTTTTATTATATAACATTGGAAGAATAAATGTACATCTGATTTCAGGCAATGGAATGTCAACAACTGAATTAGGGTTTTGTTTTTGTTTTTTTTTAGAGGTAAAAAAGGCAACTTTTGAGTTGTTTGGTTACAATTTTTGCTATAATTTTGTGGATGAAATATTTCCAGGCCTTTAAAAAAATATTTCATTTTGATGTTGTATTATTAACAGTGTCACATGCATGTATTTTCTTCTGTTAATTGGTATAATAAAATCTATTTAAAAAAAAGAAATACAAGTGATTAGAGTCAGTGATTTTTTTTAAATCATAGTAATGATATTTAAATTTGCATCTATACTGTACACATACATTAACAGACTCAAGTTTTATTCAGCTTAGTGTTATTTTTTTAATGATGATGATGATATATTTCCTCTTTTTCTGCAGTTCCAAAAATCCCGCCCCCCAGGCAAAAATCGAATTTATTGACCTATCCCAATTTGAAGTGTTTGGTCTCTAGGCATATTTAAACTTCAGGCAAGTGGTGCAAAAGCTTCTCAGTTGGGCTAACTTTTCCCTCCATTATAACTTGTAGAGAGCTCTATTCCTCTGTAGGTGTAGAAGCCTAATGGCAGGAATTGGGTAGGTATGCCATTTGTTCAAAAGAAAAAAGCTGCTTACAAGAACATCACACACAGATTCATATTCCAGCCAAAAGACAAAGGGTTTTTATCATCAGGCCACATCATTTCCTTTGGATAAAACCCTTGACGTTATGAAGTCCAGGCCACCTGAATATAGTAGGAACAAAACATTTCTGTGACATCCATTAGAATGCAAGGTGATGTCCTATTTCAGTGTATCATCTCCTTTCCACAAAACATGCAAATAAAATCTACATTAGTAAGTTGTATTTATAGACAGGCATTAAATTGCTAGACTGGAGCTAAATAATGGATGTTGCCAAGGAAATATTGTATTTGCAGCTGTTCATTTTGAATTCTTTTTATATTTTTGTATCTGTTAAGAGAGCTTGTCCTGCCCACAAAGCTCAAAGCAACCAAAAGGCCAGCAAAGGATACCAATTCTTCAGGCAAAATAGGATTAGGTCTGAGAATGAAAATTATTTCTAAAGTTGTTGCAATAAAAATTCGGATTTCTAGTAGTCTGGACCTTTGTGCAATTTTGGAGTGAATGTGAGAAAATTTATAATGATGTAATCAGGCTGCAGCCAGCCTAACATTTTGATGCGGGAGAGGCAAAATAAGTAGGTGGAATCTTATCTGTTCTTGTAAAGACAATTTACAAATTAAGGGGCAGAGTCATGAGAGATGAATGGGCTGACATCTAGCAATTATTTTGAGGTTGTGGAACCTAAGAAAGTAGATAAGGTGCTCTGAATTATGAGCTTTATCACCTCTAGAGTAGATTCATGCCCAGTCTGGTTTCTTTGGTTGGCCTGGGTTATATGCATGTAATTGCATTCAGGAGGTTGTTACTCCCTCATTGAGAGAAGGTGAGATGCTGCCTGTATTAAAAGAGGTCAATCCTCAATTCTATCATACTGGACAACTTCTGCCCAGACTCTAACCTCCCCTTTGGGGGAAGGTTGCTGAGAAAGTGGTGGAGAGACAGCTACAGAGGATCCTAGAAGGAGCAGATTATTTAGATCCCTTCTGGTCAGGACATAGGCCCAAATGGGATGTAACACAACACTGGTCACTCTGATAGATAATGTTTGTTGAATCATGGATGAGTGGAGTATGTCTCTTCTGGTTCTTTTAGATCCCTCAGCAGTAGATATCATTGATGGTATCCAGCTGGACCATCTGTAACTGTTTAGGGTATGGTTACTCTGCTCCTACCTGAATGAGCTTTTCCAGTTTGTAGTCATAGGAGTGGAGGGATCAAGGCAGTGGTTGCTCCAGTGTGGGGTATTACAAGGCTCAGTCCTCTCTCCCATGCTTTTAACATTGATATGAAGCTGATGGGAGAGGACCTTTGTCAGTTTGAGGTAAAATATCTATATATGGATGGCACTCAACTCTACATCATCATGCCAGGCCAAGGTGGTGATGCTATGAAAATCTCAGGACAGTGTCTGAATCCTGTGAGGTAAGGGATGTGTCCTAACAGTCAGAAATCACACTGAGATGAGGAGTAGGTCTCTAGTGTTTATTACTGCTACATAAAACAGAATCCTAACAAACTGAAGAAGCGTGGGAAAAACCCAGACAGATAAACCCCAAAAGTTAAGGCGGGTCTGATCTGTGTCTCTTTGAATGGCTGCTTAATTCCTCAGTACTATGCATGTGTTTTCCACCCTGGATAGAGGCCCCCTCCTGCTCGCCATCAGTACTCATGACAGGATGGGAACAAATAAGAACAGATTAATCAATAGCAAGCCGGAGGTAAGTTATGTTTGTAACGATCCAGGCATTCCAGAAGTATCAGCAGCAGTATTGGCTGTAACTGGGGTCAAGCTCCCCCTGAAATATCAGATCACAGATAGGGATTGTTTACTAATAGTTTTGTCTTAGATTTAGCTTACCTGAATTTGGGTTAGGACTCCTATCTCTTCTGCATCACTCACGACCAGTGGAACACAGTTCTTGGGATTGACACTTCTACCTTTTCTGCTACTACAAAAGGAGAAACACCCTCCTTTCTTGCCAGGATTTTACCGACACTTGCCAGGACCAAACTTACTGTTTTTGTGTTTTGTTATTATTTTTGTGTTTTGTTTTGTTTTTGTTTTTTCTGTTATGAATTGAAAAGCAATAAAAATAATTTTAAAAAACTTGCCAGGACCAACCTGAGTTTTTTTGGAGTATTTATTTTTATTTTATTTTCTATCCCATCTTTATTATTTTTACAAATAACTCAAGCTGGCGAACATACCCAATACTCCTTCCTCCTCCTATTTTCCCCACAACAACAACCCTGTGAGGTGAGTTGGGCTGAGAGAAAGTGACTGGCCCAAGGTCACCCAGCCAGCTTTCATGCCTAAACGTCTCCTGGCCTGGAGCCTTAACCGCTAAACCAAACTGGTATAGAATTGAAATGATAGCTAGACAGACAGACAGACAATAGAATAGTTTTTATGTTTCCTGAAAGGTCTGTAAATGGATATTATTTAGTAGTTGTCCTAGGAAGGACGCAAAGGGAAGAGGTGCTTGTTGAAATATCTGTTTTATGTACCAAAATAACTTAATGACTTTGAGTGCTATGATCCTTGGGCAGTTGATGGGGCATCATTTTCTATCCTGCCCCAGGCACAAAAAGCCTTCAACAGGCCCAGCTTGCCCAATCATAATTAGGGCTCTATTTTTGGCTTCAGAGTGGATTTTGGAACAAGGGAATTCATTTTAAAACTTGTTTTGGCATCAAGTCATTGGATTGATCTCCTTCCCCCCAAACCAGCCTTAGCAAACATGTAATCTAGCACAGACACTTCTAAACAGATAGGGAATCTCAAAATAGCTTGGAAAGATCAATCATGGTAGAGTCATAATTTAGCTGTAAAAGAAGATCACATCACACCATGCTGTACCTGGCCAGCCGGTTTGGGAAGACAACATGAAATTAGAAATGCTACTCCCAAGGAGAAGCTGCCACTGATGAATTGTCATTTTAATTTATGGCTGCAATAGCACAGCCTGCATGGATTCTCTGTGATTCAATAACATTCTCTTAATTCTGTGAGCTGCTCAGTAAAGCTGCATCTGTGTCCCAGAGTGAAATGCATCTCAATGTGGCCATCGTTCCTTTCCTTCTGAAAGAAATGATGATTTCCACTGCTATCTCTTTAGATTGCACTTGACAATATTCTTGTCATCACTGTCACGGTAAGCTATAGTTATTGATTTGGGTTTATATGACATTTAAAAGTAGATAACCTTGAAGCAGAGATATAAAATATGTTTACTGGCTCCCTTAAGAATTCCTGGGCATTGATCATATATTTCGATCAATTGCTTCACGTTTAGGTTAGTTCAGCAGAAAAATTGCTACTGAAAACAATAGTCAGGTCTACACAGGGATCCTGGCTTATTAAATTGTAATGTGAATAAGTTGCCTGCTGTTAGACACAGTCTGATTCCTCCTGCTTCTGTTTCCCCATTTGTCAAGCCAGGCATGGATACCTGGGTCGGATCTCCAAGCCTAGGATCATTTGTTTGTGTTCAGAGAAAGCAGCCGCCTTTCTCTCACCACTGCCTGGGGCTTGTCTCTCACTCTCCTCTTTTTAAGTGTAATTATTCTATAAATGTCAGTGTACATACTTTGGTAGAACAGCCTTTCAGATGAAGCAGCATAATTTGCCATTCTGGTTACTAATACCTTATGAGAGTCTGCTGTCAAACAAGAAAGTCGACGTTTGTCCATTTTGTGTGTGTGTACAATGTAAATCATAAATCATATAAATGATGTAGGGTCAGAATGATGGAAACAGTTTACTCTTGCTCTCCTCCAGTCCCTGGATTAATTAATTGGAGATTGCTTCATTCTCTCAAGGACATACCTGATAGCAAGACAAATACTGGGAATTAGGGTCTGAAAATGAATCTGAAGATATGGTTGACTGCTCACTCTATGTCCCTTTTGCCATCACAGTAATGGTGCTACCCTTTCTACCTTGAAGGTCATAATTCAGTTGTTTATCTGTGTAAACTGTGGGTGTTCTCTTTTTCCCTAGAAATTGTTCTGGGAATGAACATCATCTATTAATCTAGAAAAAGATGCAGGAGCATAATTTCCTTTGGGGGATAAAAAGAATTCCAGATTGTTTCAAACACACCAAAACTCCATATCACAATGGAGAACAGGTTCCACACATGATCTTCATAAATTCCAGAGAGTATTCCTATTGGACTTTTGCTACATGCTTTGAACGTTTATATCTTCTCAGCCCCCAAACTCTGAAAAACAAGTCAAACAATCCTACCTACCCAGTGATATTATCTTACCATATCAAGAGTATCCCCAGCTGGTTCGAAGCTACCTGTCCCTGTTCTTCATTTTAAGATGCCAGATAGCCAACTACCAAGTCAGATAACTAACTAGAATATATTATTGCTGAGTATTATGTGCAGGTGGGACGCGGTGGCGCTGCGGGTTAAACCTCTGAGCTGTCAATTGGAAGGTCGGTGGTTCGAAACCGCGCGGCGGGGCGAGCTCCCGTTGTTAATCCCAGCTCCTGCTCACCTAGCAGTTCGAAAACATGCAAATGTGAGTAGATCAATAGGTACCACTTCGGCGGGAAGGTAACGGCGTTCCGTGAGTCATGCTGGCCACATGACCCGGAAGTGTCCTATGGACAACGCCGGCTCCAAGGCTTAGAAACGGAGATGAGCACCGCCCCCTAGAGTCGGACTCGACTGGACTTTACGTCAAGGGAAACCTTTACCTTTACCTATTATGTGCAGGAGGGTTGTTAAGCCAGAACAGTTTACTTGTAATATAGATGATGGGAGGCCTGCTGGCCTAAAGCAAACAACATTTGGGAATGAAGAAGAGTGTTAACTCTTCCAGCTAATGATCCTGTTTAAAATCATAATCCAAAGTTGTTATTCTTCCTAAGAGAGAATCTAGCCTTGGTGTTATTGTAAAACCTTTACTGAATAATTCTCCCCACACCCACTCAAATGAATGCAAAGAAGAAACAGTGACAGAACTACTATTTGCTTCGAATCGAATTATCCATTCAGTCGTATCCGACGCTTGGCGATTCCATAAGCCAGCTCTCTCCATGATTTCCAATTTTGTATAGCTTCTTTCAGTTGCTTTATATTTTGGCCTGTGTCTGCTTTGATTACATCCAACCAGCATGTTCTTTGGCATCCTCATCGTCTCTTGCCACTGACTATTTGCTTACCCTCTGTTAAATATGTAAATATCCAGCAAGACATATAGGGAAGATGACCAAAACCCTTTTTAAAGAAGAAAACTCCAAGAAGAAAGAAAAAGAAAGTTACAAGAATGTAAGGCAGAACTGAGAAAGTGAGGAGAAAAACATTGGATAGGATGTATGCCCAAACAAAGAGGCTTTGCTTCTTTCTGAATTTTTTTGTTTTGTTTTGTTTTGTTCCCAGGCCAGTCAGGCAATATTTAGGCAAGTTTAGCAGTAGCAAAGCAGTTATTGGTTAAGTAGATGAACTCCAAGCAAAGCAAAATCCAGCCGTGATGTAAACCAGCCCAGGTATTTATAGTCATAAGGCTAATTGCTGGTACCTTTATCTAGACACTGTTTATTCTTATTGAGATGAATAATGGAAATAAATTGCATTCAGGATTTTTCACTTATCCTAATATTACCATTTTTATTAATTTATTAATTAATTTATTTATTAGCATTGCTATACCATTTTTTTTACAAAGAACTCTGAAAGGCTTTACAAAATATTGAATCCAAAACACATGTCAGATTAAAATTGGAGTTAAAACCAAGTTTAAGAAGCAGAATAAAATCTCTAGGAGTCAAAACCAGAGCAAAAGGCAGAATAAAAGTACTACGATAATAATATCTATTATTTCCTTTCAATATTTAAGCAAACAACTGGACAAAATAACTGGCGAGACTATCGAAATGACTTCTGGCTGAGTTTGGGGGTTAAGATTGCTTGGTTTCATAGGAAAACAGAAGTATGTTATTGCTCTTAGTTCTATAAGATCCCTCAGTGACTTTTGATATAATTGATCATGACATGCTTTCTGGAGGGTCTAATGTCTGAGTTGGCAGGATTTTTTTCCAGTTTTGCTTTCCTTGAAGAATTGGTTTCAGAAGTCAGAACTCAACAATAATTCTAGTACTTGGCCATTTGTCCATCAAGACAATTCATCTTGCCTATTATGTGGTTTAAATAACTCTTGTTTTAAAAGTTGTGAAACTAAGTCTCTTTTGATTCTAAAATGCAGTTAACAGAATAGAAAAGTCTCCATACAAAAAAGCTGAGTGGTCGCTTTCCTTCCTTCCTTCAGTTTTCTATTATATATGGTGTTTTTTCTGTTCATTTGATCTATATTGTTTGTTAATACTGGTATAACACTGAAGGATGAATGTGATATTTGTAGCTTTGTTTGTACAGTATTATCATTTGTCCTTGTGATTAAAGCAAAACAAATCATTATCTTTGGGACAGATCACCTGGAGATCTATGGTGCTGTGCTACCAGAATGCATATTTATTTATTAAAGTACTGATATAGCATCTTTCCGCTTTGGAATTTCCCCTCAAACATTTTCTTCTGCAATGGAAAACATTCTTAAACAGATAAGCATGTATGTCAGATAGCCTGAAGAACAAATAATAAAAATTACTGATAAGAAATGAGATGCATAAAACAGTGACATCATCAAGGCTTCAGTACAATACTTATCAACTCAGCCTAAGGGGATATCTTAAGAAGTCAGTAGAAATACAGTGGAGAGGAAATCAGAATGACTTCTATAGGCAAGGCTTTCTCTGGCTGGACATGGCACAGAGAAGTCAAGTCTCCCTCTGCATTCCTTAAATCATACCTCAACTTTAGTCCCTCTTTTGGCAGATCTTCTATTCATACGGAAATAGGTATCCTTGGGGTATCCTTAATTTCAATCATTTGGGGCTTTAAAGTAAAGACCAAAAACCTTGCTGCCAAAGGCCATGGAGGATGTGACAATGCTGTTACCTGAATGACAAAGGGGAATTTTTCAGTCCTCTCCTTGTACAATGAGGGGGGGAGGGTGCTTGCTTTTGTTCATTCATTTTTAGCATCATAGGAATGTTAACTCTTCTGCTAGTGCAATCTCAGAGGGTCCTTGAGAAAAAAAGCAGCCACACAGTATACAAACTCTATGCCTTCTCCTGCCCTAGATTCCCCAGAAGACATCGCTTGCTTTTTTACAGGCAGCTCCAGACCAAATTCAGTGTAATAGTCCTGTCTTGTTAAATATATGATATGTGCAGAGTGGCCGTGTGCTGTGTTTTCAGGAAGATGTCATCCAAGTGTGGTTGAAAGATAAAAATATTTATTAAAGGTAGAGCAAAGGCTTTGAAAATGCCCATCAATAGTCAATATCTGTTCTATGGGCTGTTTGGGAACAGTGTGTTTTGGGGTTTTCTTATTTCCTAGCCAACTAGCTTTATTTGTTGCATTACTTGGAAAATATCATTTGACAATGGGATCCTACACTGAAAGAAGAAGAGAATTTTATTCTACCTAGACTGGAGATCTAGGCCTTGCAGTATTATGGAATTCTACCTAAAATGTTTGAGACAGATACAAGGACTCTACAGAATACCTAAAATTTCTTCTTATCATAAAAATAGTATATTTTGTGTCAATTCCATTTCTGCCATATGAAGGATTTTATAGTTTCAAAAATGCAAGTTAACATTGTTTCCCTCGTTTCTTCATCCCAGCTGCCTTTTAGAGATCCTTCATGTAACCTAACACCAGCTCAGCACTTGACAGAAAGCAGTTTGTCTACAGAGTAGTCCCACATTCCATCCAAAACTGTGCAGAAATGGATTTGAGACAAGCCACATTCCTCCTTTTTCTCAATTTTTTTCTTTTTTGCAAACATGCCTCATTAAGAGTTTTTGAGAACTGAATGCTCACACACTCTCTTATAAACGTTTTGAATTCGCTAGTATAGGAATTTATTTATTTATTTATTATCCCACCTTTACTAATTTAATATGTCCTTTGGATATACTATACTAATGTACTAGGTTTGTAAACAATTATGTGCCATCGAGTGCAATTGATGATTGGTTGATTTGTGCCATCAAGTTGTCAACTCTTAGCAACCACATAGACAGATTTTCTTCATGGTGATCTGTCCCTAACCTGGTCCTTCTGGTCTTCCAATGGTGCATTCATTGCCACTATAACTGAGTCCATCCACCTTGTTGCTGGTTGACCTCTTCTTCTCTTTCATTCCACCTTTCCCAGCATTACAGCCTTTTCCAGAGAGTGGGTCTTTGCATAATGTGTCCAAAATAGGATAATCTGAGCCTGGTCATTTGTCCCTTGAGTGAAACATACTTACTACATAGAAGTACTAACTGTAACTGTCATTATAATAATCATTTCTAAAACTAAATGTGTTTGTAATAGGAATCTAAATGTATAGATTAACATGTGCACATTTTTATCTTCCCTTTTGGTGGTATATAAATATTTGTCTTACATGCACCATTACCACCATGTCTGGTAACTAGAAATGTTACTCAATTCTTTCCTATCAAATTCCAGATCAGTGATAATACTGAGCTTTTTGAGCCACTCTGTGGTGGACTAGGTATAGGCTAACAAACTGAAGAAATCTGTGGGGTCAGCTAAGAAAGCTGATCTTGGTTTGTTTGTGTGTGTATATATATATCTATATGTATGTATGTATATGTGTATACACACACACACACACACACATACATACATACATACATACATACATACATTTGTGGTCTTGTGTGTCTATGAACATTTCTTAAGTTTGCCACTTAAGAACACTGCTGGCTCCTGTTTTACCCAGTCCTTGTTGTGACCAAGGATACTTTCTCACAGTTTCAGCACCTGTGCCAGCTGCAGCTTTTCCTGAAGGCATTTTTGGCCATAGTCAGAACTGCCATGATAACATTCAGCTACTGTCTTTCTCAAAGGACTGTCTTTTCAAAGTATTTTCAGATTGCACATGGTGCAGAAATCTATAGGTAGGGCATTAGCAACATGATTATCCTGTTACCTGATCTGATTTTACTCCTGATTTATTTCTGAGCACACTTGGAGGAGCTTATGTGTAAATATATTGGATGTGGGATCTTTAAAAGACAATGTGCTTCTTCATGATCTTGCCTACCCACTGAGATCAATAGATGTTCTGTTCTGGCTTCCAATGATTTACACATGATAGATGTACTGGACAGAGAGTTTTGGGTTGTGGCACCAAATTATGGAATTTCCCATTCCTGGAGGAACATCTATCCCCTCCTCTGGTAATAATTTGTGAATAAAAACCATTATATGTAATTGAGGCATTCATAGTGGGTGATATATTTTGCCTGATACATTCTGCTGTAACTCTTAATGTAATTCTTGTGATTTTATTGCTGCTCCTCTTGTAATTTAAGTTCATTGGTTAATTGTCATTTAATGTGCTTATATAGCTCATTAGCTTCTTTAGGTAAAAAGGCGATATATAAACAAATAAGCTCCATTTATTTGTATTCCTCAGATTTAAGATCCTATATACCATACAAGAATAAGCACTGCAGTAGCAAGTACTTTTAAACAAATAATCTAATCCCTCCAAACTAAATGACTTTCAGGTGATTCTGATAGACTTTTTGGATTAGGACACATAATTATACCTGCCACATTGTCTGTGCACTGACAAAAGGGTATGTTGTTGGTAAGTAACTTTGCAACCATTTCCCTAATTCTGAGAGGCGTGAGCAAGAAATGTTTTTAAGTCCTCATTTGAAAATGAAGATGACACAACATAAACCAAGATAAAGAAGTCTAGATGGAATTTTTGTTTTTATCTTGATGGAAAATTATTTTACAGTGACAATTTAACCATCCTGAGCTACATTAACTGTGGGTGGATCTAGTTGCTATCAGATAACTAAATCTAGAGATAACACTGAATTCCAGAATATCAGTTTAAATATATTCCATACTTAAACAATGACAAAATCATTTGGAGATGCATAGACTCCATCAGGGAGTTCAGGCCAGTCAGGCCTCTCCAGAAGAGAACTGTGAAGCTTTTATTTGTTGAACCTGAGATGCAATAATCCCAGCTCAGAAACTGGAAAAGCTAGTTCTCTTCAACACCACCTATGCATGGCAGGTGGAATGGTATGGCACACTCTCTCAGGGCCAACCAGATACTTGCAACAAATCAGTCAGCTGTTCAAGTAGAAAGAGGGAGAATTAAATCGCCTTTCTCAGTATCCTAAATAGGTTCCCAGAATTATTTGAGTCAATTTTTGACTCCTGGCGACTGCCTGGACAAGTCCCTGCAGTTTTCTTGGCAAGATTTTGGAAGGGGTTTGCCATTGCCTGCTTCCTAGGGCTGAGAGAGAGTGACTGGCCCAAGGTCACCCAGCTGGCTTCATGCCTAAGGCAGGACTAGAACTCTCAGTCTCCCAGTCTCTAGCCTGATGCCTTAACCACTACACCAAACTGGCTGTTTCTCAAAATAGGTAGCCTTCACTAATTCAATATGGTGGTTACATGGACCAAGATACCATTTAACGGATATGTTCTTCTTTTAAAGAAAAAACTTACATTTACATTATATGAATAGATAGTATAATCAAATATAATTCACTTGTTGTTCTATGTAAGACAAAAAACACCAGCAAATAAGAGGAGCCATGATTCAATGCATATCTAATGTCTCAAGTTCAATCACTGATTTCTCTATTCCTGTTTGGAATCTGATATGAGTTAAAATCTAAAATATTGGATTAGACAAACCAATAATCTGTTTCCGAAATAGTCAGCTTCTTGTGTCCTATGTGACACACTTTATATTGAAACGTAATATATATATTGTTATTATCAGCCCAAATCAATCTATTGAATGGTGAAGCCCCTTCACTGAAAGTTATGGGCTGTAATCTACCATATGGTCTAATGCAGATTGGTGGATAGTTGTTTTTCAACTTTCCAATCTAGGGCTAAGAGAGAGTGACACTCTCTCTCCCTCTCTCCCTCCCTCCCTCCCTCTCTCTCTCTCTCTCTCTCTCCATGCAGACACACAGGCTTGGCAAACGGAGAGAGAAAGAAACAGTCTTTAACATGGCTGCTGTAAAGTATGTGGAGAAGTTTCTTCACAGAGTCACTTATCTGTAGTCTCTTTCCAAGATTCATTCTGAATCTCTCAATTTCCTAGCTATTCATAACTGCTGAGTTTTTTAAAAATAATATGAAGATGGTATCTGAAAATTTCATGGAAGAATAGCAGCAATAGGGCAGTGTGACAGAATGGAGAAGGAAAACAGTCTGCCATCCTGTCACATATCCTCCAAACATACAAATTATACTGGATGATAAGTTGTATTTGAGAAAAAGATGGAGGGAAAACAGATAGAGCGGTTATATACACAGAATTTTGGGAGGCAGGGAAAGAAGGAAATGGCTAGGAAGCCAAGTTGGAATTAGGCAGACTCAGGCTCCTGAAGAGATGAAGGATGCAAGGTGGCTCAAGTTCACCGAAGACAAATCAGCATAGAGATCACTTTGCAAGGAGGACAACACAGTGTGAAATCTGTCTATTCAGTGCAGATGAAGAAGAGATGTGAAGATTTAGAAAAGAAGATTCAGAATTTGCTAGCGTTGAGTAGTTGCCAGCTAATTTTTACTAGAGCCCTTGATTAACTCTTTGAGGAATTTAGTAGCAACTACCCTTTAGAATGCTGGCTTGCAGCTAAACCTCAAAAAAACCAAGATTATGGCAACCAGCTTGATTGGCAACTGGCAAATAGAGGGAGAAAATGTAGAAGCAGTGAAAGACTTTGTATTTCTAGGTGCAAAGATTACTGCAGATGCTGACTGCAGTCAGGAAATCAGAAGACGCTTAATCCTTGGGAGAAGAGCAATGACCAATCTCGATCAAATAGTTAAGAGCAGAGACATCACACTGACAACAAAGGCCCGTATAGTTAAAGCAATGGTGTTCCCCGTAGTAACATATGGCTGCGAGAGCTGGACCATAAGGAAAGCTGAGAGAAGGAAGATCGATGCTTTTGAACTGTGGTGTTGGAGGAAAATTCTGAGAGTGCCTTGGACTGCCAGAAGATCAAACCAGTCCATCCTCCAGGAAATAAAGCCAGACTGCTCACTTGAGGGAATGATATTAAAGGCAAAACTGAAATACTTTGGCCACATAATGAGAAGACAGGACACCCTGGAGAAGATGTTGATGCTAGGGAGAGTGGAGGGCAAAAGGAAGAGGGGCCGACCAAGGGCAAGGTGGATGGATGATATTCTAGAGGTGACAGACTCGTCCCTGGGGGAGCTGGGGGTGTTGACGACCGACAGGAAGCTCTGGTGTGGGCTGGTCCATGAAGTCACGAAGAGTCGGAAGCGACTAAATGAATAAACAACAACAACAACAACCCTTTAGAATAAGCACAGTGCCATTTTAGCAGAAGCATTATTATTTGTTGGCAGGAAGATAGTTATTCTTGAAATGGTGAAGCAATTGGGCCATAAAGAAACTGGCAACATTCCATCCTCCTTGGAAGTGTTGGAAGTCCTGGCAAATCCAGCACACCTCATTAGCATATGGGTGGTTGCTCTAGGATGCAAACTCTCTGTGCTATTGAGAAAGCTGTTTGTTGCCACTCCCACTTCCTCTCTCTCTCTCTCTCCTTCCTCCTCCTTCCACGAGGAGAAAAGCATGCAGCATGGTTTGCCTCCTGCTCCATCTTGGGCCATGCAGTCAACCTAAGAAAAGAAACTTTTGCCCCTATTCTACATGCAGCTTTTAGCAGCTGTAGGGCTGAGATATCACCAAGTATAGGTAAAGAACAGAAGAAATAAGGAATTTCATTTTCCACCAAAGATGAACGTAACTGGACCAAAGAATAAAGTCAGTAAAACTCTTTTTTACTTTACTTTGAACTACTCTGTCTAAGCGTGTAATTCTTTATGCTTAGGAGGGCTGAGTGTATAATATTAATAACCTGTGTTTCTCTGATGTGCTCATTAAAGCCATCTAAGACAATATTCTTTTTCTGTGCACAGCTTCCTCCACTGTGTTCAACTCTGCTCCATTATGTGGTCCTAGCTGGCCACTAATGGCTTCTGGAAGGGAGTCCCCAAAAAAGGCAAAGCAAGAGAAAATCTGCAAATCTGTTTGTAGGCATTAACTAAATTCTGCTTGCTTAGATATCTGGCAGGAAAAGTCTATCTTTAAAATAAAAGGGTTTTCTTTCTATCCTTGTAATGATTGCCTAAACCCAAATACTCAGTCTCACAAGCTCGGGCTTAAAGATAACTGATTTATTAAAGGAATAGTATGCAAATACAGAGAAAGCTGAGAATGAGCAAAAGCGCGCCAAATACAAACTTAAAAGCCTTGCTTGTGAGCAGGTCCCGCCCCGTCGCTCGTCAGGACGCTCCCCCTCCCAGGTGCTGAAAGCCGTTAGACGCGCCTGGGAAAGTAACCTTGAACAGGAGCGCAAACCCAAACATGCATTCCAAGCCCTCAAAACAATGGAGGGCGAAAGAATGAAAAAACTCCGGGTGAAGGAACACGGAACAGAGAATGACATGTGAAACGTTACAATGTTAACTAGACATTAGAATGAGAACATGACATATTGCCCCCCCAAAAGAAATTAGGGAGCTGGTTTGTCAGGATAGGCAGAGTGAAAGTGGGCTACGAGACGAGGAGAATGCACGTCTGGAGCAGCAACCCATTCAGGATGAGGGAAATGTTTCCAGCGGACGAGGTATTGTAAAGCGGAGCGCTGGCGTCTGGAGTCGAGGATAGATGCTACCTCGAAGTGTTGCTGGTTGTCAATCATGAGGGGAGGTGGAGGAATGGGTTGTGGATGCCAACGGTCTGACGACAGGCAGGGTTTGAGTAAGCTACAATGGAAAACAGGATGTAAACGTTTAAGATTGTGAGGCAAATCAAGTTTAAACGTAACAGGGTTCAGTTGAGCAACAATTGGAAAAGGACCGACAAATTTAGGACCAAGTTTTTTAGAGGGTTGAGGGGACTTGATAAACTTAGTTGATAAGTAAACTTTATCCCCGACCGCAAAGGATGGTTCTGGGGAACGCTTCGCATCAGCATGTCGTTTATAGGTAGCTTGGGCATGGCTGAGAGCAAGGAGAATATTAGACCATGAGTCTTTGAGAGAGTCTGCCCATCCAGCGAGGGTGGCTGGTAGCGGTTGAGGATGAGGAAGTTCAGGAATCGGAACAAATTCACGTCCAAAAACTGTTTTAAAGGGAACTTGACCGGTGGTTTGATGAATAGAATTGTTGTAGGCGACCTCAGCAAATGGGAGTAAATCGACCCAGTTGTCTTGTTGGTAGTTAACAAAAGCCCTGAGGTATTGTTCCAATGTAGAATTAACCGCCTCTGTAGATCCGTCCGTTTCTGGATGCCAGGCTGTAGACAGCGACTGTTTCGTACCCAAAAGTTTCAAAAATGCCCGCCAAAATTGTGACGTAAATTGTGTGCCCCTGTCACTCACCAAACGGGCGGGGATACCGTGGAGGCGGTACACGTGGATGAGGAAGAGGCGTGCCAGCTGTTGTGCGGTGGGGATAGAAGCGCATGGGATAAAGTGAGCTTGTTTGGAGAAAAAGTCTTTAACGACCCAAATGACGGTTTTTCGTTGACTAGGGGGTAGATCAACGATAAAGTCCATGGAGATATCCTGCCACGGGACAGATGGAGTGGCAACGGGTTGAAGAAGACCTTGGGGCTTGCCTGGTTTGCGCTTTATCGCCGCACATACAGGGCACGCAGTGACATACTCCTTTAAGTCTTTGAGTAAAGTTGGCCACCAAAATTGGCGGCGAACGAGGTGCAAAGTTTTTACGTAGCCAAAATGTCCAGCTAGCTTGTCATCGTGGCAGCGCTGGAGTATGGTTTTTCGCATTGCTTCGGGTACATAGAGACGATCGTTGCGCCAGGCAAGATCATTGGTGAAAGTTAAAATGTGTTTATTGGTTTGCAACCAAGTATCTGTTTTAAGGTGGGAAAGTAACTGTTGTTGCAAATCGGAGGGAATTGACAAGGACGGCGGGCGGCTAGAAGGCGGAGCGGCTGGAGGCGGAGTTGATTGCGCTCTGGTTTGGCTGCGAGTCACAGCTGCCAAACTTAATTGTTTGTCGGTCCAGACGGTGCCCTGGACCGTTGGCCCTGGGCCAGCATCTTGGGGTCTGCGCGAAAGTGCATCAGCTAAAAAATTTTTCTTGCCGGGTATAAATTTAAGAGTGAAGTCAAATCGGCTGAAAAACTCAGCCCAGCGCAGCTGTTTGGGACTGAGTTTTCGACTGGTGCTTAAGGCTTCCAGGTTTTTATGGTCAGTCCAGACTTCAAAAGGGTTTGAAGTGCCTTCCAATAGGTGTCGCCATGTCTCTAAAGCTGTTTTTACAGCAAAAGCCTCTTTTTCCCAAACATGCCATCTTCTCTCTGTTTCCGTAAATTTGCGAGAGAGGTAGGCACAGGGTTTTAAAGCGCCAGATTGGTCAGATTGTAAGAGAATTGCTCCTATGGAAAAATCAGAAGCATCGACTTGTACAACGAAGGGTTTAGAGGGGTTTGGATGCTGTAATATTGGTTCTGTGGTAAAGATTTGTTTGAGCGCTTCGAACGCTTGCTGACAGGCTGGAGTCCATGTAAGGAGCGCGCCTGGGTTCTTTGAACGTCGCGTATCCCCCTGTCCTTTAAGTTTCAACAGTTCAGTAAGGGGGAGGGCGATTTCTGCAAAATTTTGGGCGAATGCCCTATAGAAATTAGAGAATCCAAGGAAACTTTGTAATTGTCTCCTGGTACGGGGAGGCTCCCATGCCACAATAGCTTCTACTTTTGCAGGGTCCATTTCAATGCCCTGAGCTGAAATTCGGTACCCTAGGTAATCAATTTGCGACTGGTGAAAAGCACATTTGGACAGTTTTGCGTACAACTCTGCTTTTTTCAATTTAGCCAGGACCTGACGCACCAAGTGGATATGTTCTGACAAGGTTTCAGTATAAATCAATACATCATCCAAATATACCAGTACCCCCTTAAATAGGTGGTCATGCAAGACCTCATTGATCAGTTGCATAAAAACTCCAGGTGCCCCGGACAAACCGAATGGTAAGACTTTATATTGGAAAGCCCCAAGAGGACAGTTGAACGCTGTTTTCCACTCATCCCCTTCCCTTATGCGAATGCGAAAGTAGGCTTCTCTCAAATCCAGTTTTGAAAAAATTTTGCCTCTGGCCAGATGTGATAACATATCTTTGATCAGGGGCAAAGGATATTTATTTAATATTGAGACCGCATTGAGCCCGCGGAAATCGGTACAAAGCCTTAATGACCCATCCTTTTTTGGCCTGAATAGGACAGGAGCTCCTACCGGGGAATTTGCCGGCTCAATGAAACCCCTCGCCAGATTTTTGTCAATGAACTCCCTTAGCGTGGTAAGCTCTTTGGGAGACATGGGGTATATTTTTGGGTGAGGCAATTTTACATTTGGTAAAAACTCAATGGCACAGTCCGTTTTTCGGTGGGGTGGCAAGCGATCCGCTTCCTTTTCCCCAAATACTTCAGCAAAATCTTGGTATTGATTGGGTAGTCCCTCAAGAGGTTGTAGCGTTGGCACAGTGGTATACGCTAGCCCTCCACCCTCCATGTCCTCCAGTAGGTCCTTTTCGGGTACTTTGTAAAATCCATCTGCAAACGTAACAGTTCTATGCAGCCAGTTGATAAAAGGGTTTTGTTGCACAAACCAAGGCATCCCCAAGATTACCAGAGGACCCCCCATTGGAGCTACCACAAATGGCAGCTTTTCCTGATGTGAGCCCATCTGCAAGGCGACCAGTCCCGTGGAAAGGTTGACTGCTTTCCCTCCCGCCATAGTTCCATCCAATTGGGTGAAAATCATGGGTCTTGACAAAGGGAACGTGGCCAGTTCCAGAGCCGCTACGACATCAGGGTGCATTAGGGAACGGGAGCAACCCGAGTCTAGCATGGCCCACATTTCCACCGTTTTGGTTTTTGAGCTCAGTTTAACTTTAACAGTCAGTGTGGGGAAGTTTCCACTCACCGAATCATGGTTACGCCCGGTTTCTTCCACCTGCCCTAGGGCGCCCTTCAGGGCAGGTGGTAGGCATTTCCCGCCGGCTGGTCGAATTCCAATTCTTCCTCCTCTTCTCCGAAAGGAAGGTCTGGGGGGTCCAGTTCCGCGAGGGCTGCCTTCAGTTTTCGCGGTGGAGCAGGAGCAGGTGTCTTTACCGTGGGTTTCGTCTGTCGTTCCTCTGGACGGCGTCTTGGGCACGACGTGGCTCGATGTCCTTCTTTCCCACATCTGAGGCACTGGCCCTTGGAGAACCGTTGCTCCCTTTCTTCTTCCCAGGTTTTTGGTTTGGGGCGGCTGGCAAGTCCAGATGTGCGCGCTCCTCTAGCGAGACGTGTTTGTCTAAGCTCTTTGGTATGGGCATAGGTTCGTAGGGCATTTTCGGCGCTGCCCGCCAACTGAATCCACCCATATAGCGTTTTCGGATCATCTCTGCCCAGAGCCCATCGAAGGATTTCGGGTTCAAGCCCCTGCTTGAACAATTCGATGATTGTTGGCTCAGACCAGTCTTCCACTTTTCCTGCCAAAGCTTTAAACTCCAACGCATATTTGGCAACTGAGAGGGACCCTTGGTAGAGTTTCCGCAGGTCATTTTTGGCCGTTTCTTGAGCCAGGGGGTCTTCGAAATGCTCTTTAAGTGCCCACAAAAATTCATCGAAGTCCTCTAACTCAGTTGCCTCAGCTTGGCATAGTTGCACATACCAATCCGCTGCCTTTCCTCTCAGTTTGTTGGCAATGAAATTGACCTTGCCATGTTCAGACCGAAAGTTTCGACCCCAATCTTCTATATAGTGCTTGGCATTAGTAATAAAGAAGGAGAGCGTTGTGGGATCCCCATCGAACTTCACTCCAAAGGGTGGGAAGGTTCTTGCCGGCTCAGCTGGCTGTGGCGGTGCCGCGAATGTCAGCGTGCGCCGAGCCCCCATGGGTGGTCGATCCCTAGGAGGTCTTGCCTCTCTCTCCCCTCCTTGACGGGCTGATCGAGTCTTGCTTCTCCCCCGGGTCGACATGGTACTATGCCTGGGGTACTGTGACGGCTCTTCCTCCCAATCCTCCAGGTTGGGCTCTGCCTCTCTGGGTAGATCCTCTTTGGGTAGATCCTTGAGGATCGTCACTATTAACTCCATTTTATCTTCTAATGCCCTCATTCGGGCCGGAGTGACTGGCTCCTCCGAGGGTTGGTTAGTTACCACCACCCTCGGTGACAAGGGGACTTCGTGCTCCCAGGTCAATTGTGGAGACCCCCTCCCCTGTGTTCTTTCCATAACGGTTCTATGATCACTCCTAAGACTCTCCTGCATGGATATCAGCAGCTCGTCCAATTGGATGTCTCGCAACTCCCGACGTGCTGCTCTTTGCGCTCTTGAAGTTAGCACTGGCCGGCTTTTGGCCGCCTCCCGCTCTTCTTCGCTTCCCTCACTTGCGCGAAGTTGAGGTTCTGTCATCGCTAGCGTTCCCTCTTACCCAATGATTGGATGGGGCTAGCGGAAAATGGATAAAATGATTCTCAGCTTTATGTAATGATTGCCTAAACCCAAATACTCAGTCTCACAAGCTCGGGCTTAAAGATAACTGATTTATTAAAGGAATAGTATGCAAATACAGAGAAAGCTGAGAATGAGCAAAAGCGCGCCAAATACAAACTTAAAAGCCTTGCTTGTGAGCAGGTCCCGCCCCGTCGCTCGTCAGGACGCTCCCCCTCCCAGGTGCTGAAAGCCGTTAGACGCGCCTGGGAAAGTAACCTTGAACAGGAGCGCAAACCCAAACATGCATTCCAAGCCCTCAAAACAATGGAGGGCGAAAGAATGAAAAAACTCCGGGTGAAGGAACACGGAACAGAGAATGACATGTGAAACGTTACAATGTTAACTAGACATTAGAATGAGAACATGACAATCCTTGTTATAGAAAGAATAAAGGGAAAAGCTAATAAGGTTCCTAAGAAGGCTTTTGCATGCTGTATTTTGTCTAGTGAATTTTGACAGTTCACAACTAAATGGTGTGAAAAGTGGGATTTAAACCCACACCATCAAAATAATTGGAGACCCAATCCAGTGCTACATTTGCAGCAAGAATGGTATTTTCAGTTTTAGAAAAGCTGGCTTAGCCACTACTCCAGTCAAATATCATCTGGTTATTCTGAACTGCATTATTTGGGCTACATAGCCATTCAACAAGAAATTAAATCAGAAGACAAGAAGGTGCAAGCTGTCCAACAGATGCAATCTCCAGCTACCAAGAAAGAAGAAATATCATTAGTGGGATTCATGGAGTACTATAGACAATATAGCCTTCTGTTTTCCATAAAAGCAAAAGCTCTCACAGACCTAACCAGGAGGAGTGAACTTAACAAGATTTGTTGGATTCCTACATGCTGAAAAGCCTTTCAGAAGTTAAGAACTGCTTTGTGTTAGTAGTTTTGTGTTTTGTCACCTTGTTATAAGAAGTTGAATTTTAATCATTCTTTTGTTTTATACATTGATGTATCTGAAATGGAGTTGGGGGCATTCCTAATGCAAGAATTTGAGGATGGGAAGCTTAAACCTTCCCTTTTACCCATTTTCTAACGAATTGTCCCCCTTTCCCCAGAGATCCCAGTAGCAAGGAGGATGAGTTATTATGTGAAGCATATTGGATATTCTGTAAAGTGTGATATAAATGATAGGTATTAAAATAAAATAGTAAATAAAAGGCAAAATAATTTATCAATTTCTTAGGAGAACAACCCTCCCAATGCCATGGATATAAGTGACAGAATTCAACAGTCAATGGAAAATCTGAAAGGACATTATCATATTTTTCTGGTATGAAAGTATATAATAATTGTCATAACTCTATTTTTAAACCAACCTCACTGGCTGCCAGTTTTATTTTGTGTGCAACTCAAAGCATTGGTTTTCATTTTTGAAGTGCTATATTATTTTAAAAGAGGATACTTTAAGACTTTCCTCCTTCTATATAATTCTGCCTGAGTTTATTGAGGTCCCCCCTTGCCTTACAATTGGCTGAACTGCAGTTTGTGTGAATGAAGGAAAGGACCACCTCTGAGTGCGTTGGTACATTGTGTGTGCTTCCCAGTTGTGGGATGCAGTCAAAAATGTGTCGTTTTGCAAGATAGTCTCTAAATTTGAGATCCTAGCATGACCACATTTGGGGAAGGGTGCATGTGATATGGGTGCAACTAAGGCTTTCACCTAGTGTGGTCTATTTTACTAAAAAGCATATTGTGAAAGCCTCAGTTGACAAAAACCATGATGGGCTATGGACAACTATGATATATGGAAAGTTGCAACTTAAAAGGAATATCTGAAAAAGAGTATGAAATAATAAAAGCAGTGAATGAGAAAAATAGATATGTTGTGTGTCTCTAAAACAACAAAATAGAAGGAAGTGATAGGTGTGAATGGTAGTCTGATCTTGTGGGTTGGGGTTGATCAACACATGCAAGGAAATGATGGTAGGCTTAAAAGCTAAATAAGAATAAAATAACTAAAAAATAAACAACTCATAAATAAAAGCAGAGATGGCTCAATCTGGTTAAAATGTCCTCCACAACAGTTCTGGTTTTAGCATCTTTCTGAATGCAATCAGGGAGGGGACCAACCTGATCTTCACAGGGAGACTGTTCCAGAGAACTGGCCCTGTTTTCAAGAAGTAGCACCTCCTGGCCTCAGTTCCCTTTATACCCCCAAAATGGGGCTCTAGGAGCAGTTTCTCCATATGTGACCAAATAGGTTAGGCTAATTGTGGTTGAAGCAAATGGCCCTGTAATGTAATTTAATTTACCTAGGAATAAAAGAACTAAAATGTGCATCAAACATATGAATTGGTCTTATCTAGATTGTAGTGTGTGCATGTGTTAATGAAAGAACCAAGGATACGTTTGGGAAAAATTGTGCAACACAGTGCATGAATGCAATCCACAGGAAGAAGTTATTGTACTAGGATTCATACAGATAGGTGGAAATGAAACGAGAGAAAACTGAAAAAATGATTGGGTAATGCAGTGACAGAAGAATAATGAGAAAGGTGATTGATAAGTATTTGTTTAAAAAAAATTTTTTTTGGATGATGTGGTTGAAGTCAGTCTAGTCATACATATACATACGGAAAAGGGATTAATCTAAAAGCGTGATTGCCGTAGTTGTTTATGATGAGAGACTTAGAGAAAGACACAGGGGTGATAAAAGGTTCTCAGTGAAGGAAGAAATTAGAGTGAAACTACTAAACAAAGAAAATATGAATCTTGCATGAAACAGAAAATTGTTTAATCTCCCAAAAGAATGAATGAAAAGCAGACATAAGGAAACAGGATGTAGAAACTATTTGAAATATAGTGAAAAGAATTATGTTATACAGTGCCACACAAGCACATGGAGTTATATTAATGGGAAGTATGTAAAAAAGGCTGCATGGTGGAATGATGAAGTGAAAGAGGCAGTGGATGAGAAAAATTCATATGGAGAGAATGTTTGCTGAAAAAAAATAATGAAAGTTATTGCATAACGTGTATATAGCGAAAGCAACAGTTGCAAGAGCGTAATAAAAGAGAACGAGGAATAGTTAAAATTAAGACACAGGAAAACATGAACAGATATTTTAGTGCTGATAAATTTCCACCATCCCTGTCATGAGCACTGATGGTGAGCAGGAGGGGGCCCCTATCCAGGGGGGAAAACGCATGCGTAGTACTGAGGAGTTAAGCAGCCATTCAAAGAGACACAGATCAGACCCGCCTTGACTTTTGGGGTTTATCTGTCTGGGTTTTTCCCACGCTTCTTCAGTTTGTTAGGATTTTCTATCTTATGTAGCAGCAATAAACACTAGAGACCTATTCCTCGTCTCAGCGTGATTCCTGACTGTTAGGACAATCCCATTGTGCAAGAATTTTATTTGATTTTGTTTTATAAGCATTATATGTCTTGTCTATCTTTATGGTTACAATAAATAAACAAAACTCTGTTTGTAACTTCTCCTTAAATATTTAAAAACACCCTCTGTTATCTCCCTGATTTCTGACCTCTATCGCCAACATGGCTGAAACAAGCAAGGGACAACATACATTTTAATCTCGATGTGTAAGTAAATTTAGGCTGCTTTGCTGTGCTGGACTAAACATTTTTGCAATAAGTCCTTGGGATTTCAAAAATTCAGAGGGCCTTCCTTTCTACTTCTTGCATGTGATTATTGTTGCACGTGCACTCAGCACTAAGATTTTATTCTCATACTATTTTAAAGAAATGTTTTCTACAAGTAGCACTGCAATATTTCTTGTGTTTATCTATAACGTCCTTCCTTCCATCCATCCATCCATCCCAACTATGGCTGCTATAGCTGTAGCAGCTTTTAAGAATAGCAGTTTTTAAGCATAGCTATAGCAGAATTTAAGAAGGTAGGTCTTTGCTTTAATGAGTATATCACCTAAAGAAAAAAAATGCATAGATATGGTCATAACTCTGAATCACCTGATTTATTTATTTATTTATTTCTCAGTCCATTTGTAGGCCACCCATTCAGAACAACTGTCATCAGCATACAGATTAAAAATGTAATCTACTTCATACATCTGATATCTACCTGGTAGGCTTGGATAATGATACCATTTGCAGTTCTAGTTGAATTCTTCCTGCCCCAGATCTTTAAATCCATTCTAATGCAATTTTTCAAGCAGTCCCAGGAAGGTGAGGCTGCCCACCATTTAGTTTTTTTACACTGATCATAGCATAGCCCTGTTTAAAGGTACTATGACAAATTAAAAAGGTAGCTACTATAGATCCAAATGCCTTTTGCTATTGCCTACTGCCAGATAAAACACAGGGGATTTTCCTGGTAGTCCCTTCATATTTCTGATGTTTGCTCAGCACTGAAGAATGTTTGACTCTGTCAGGCTCTATAAGCAATAAAGCAATAATGTCTGTAATATTTGAATTCCTATGGAATTACTTATTATGATTTATTATACCAATGATAAACAGAGTTTACAATGATATCAGTACTTGTCAGTATTGCTGTATATCAGTATTGCTGTATATACATTGTTCTTGTCTTTGTTGTATTGATTGATATGAGTATAGATGTTTGTGTTGTTTTTTATTAGCTGACTTCCATTGTTTAATTTATTATTGTGAATTCAGACAATGCTTTTCCAACCAAGGAATGATGCTCCAGTTGGATATAAGAGAAACAAATTTTAAAAATGATCCATAAAAAACACAATCCAGGCTATTATTTAAATGTGCCTTTAAAAACAGAATGCCATCAGCACGTTAATAAATCAGAATGCCATCAGCACATTCAGCAATCAAACTGGCTTACATTTCATTTTTGCCAACCAGTGGATGGACGATCTAGGGGAAAGTAGCCTCACCATCTTTCACAAGAAGGTCCACTGAGAAGGTCCTCTCACTTCTGCTTCTTGTTTATTCTTGGCTGCTCTGACAACATCTGTGTTATACTGTAGTTCGATATGACTTATACGTACAATACATTAAATACAAGAAAATCTGATTAGTTGGGTCCAGTTTCAACAGGAGCTATCCATGGTGTTGCATTTAATCAGTCCTGAAGGTAAGGAAGATTAAGATGGAAAATACTTGCTACCCCAGTTTTATTTACTTCAGTATTAAAAAATTGATGATTTTGAATGTTCTCTTTCTCTTTCCCCCCCAACACACGTAAATAGTACAATGTGGTAGAACTTTACCTTTATGAGATGATTTCAGGCCCATTCTGACTTCTGCTAGAATTCGGTCACATGAAATGTACCTTGGAGAGCATGGAAGCCCCATTGGTCCTATAGGAAATCATAGAAATGTTATTACAGGTTAGAAACAAGAAATCAGGAAAGAAAGAAGGGAGGGCAAAACCATGCTATTTCTCAACAGTCTTAGAAGTAACACCAGATGATTTCTCTGGAACCAGTGATAAATAAACAAAATCAATAGTTGAAGGAAGTTATTTGAATGGCATTTATCAGAAAATAATTAAAAGGAATATTCCAATCGGATTTCACTTATATTACTAAATTCCATCAAAATGACTGGTGTATTAACCACATTTCTTACTCTTCAAACAATCTACCATAGTGTTTCTCAACCTTGGCCACTGGAAGATGTGTGGACTTCAACTCCCAGAATTCCCCAGCCAGCCATGCTGGCTGGGGAATTCTGGGAGTTGAAGTCCATACATCTTCCAGTGGCCAAGGTTGGGAAACACTGATCTGCTGAATGAACTTAAGGAGTTTTTATTTCTTCAGACAAGAGGACTTTGCTCCACACATCTTTCCTGTCTTTCTGTGCCCTGAATGCTTGTTTATTGTATTTCCCTGAATGGATTTGTAAACTATTGCTGGATTTAAAAAAGAAAACCAGCAAGGAGTTAAAAGTTGCTCAACTGTTATCAGTAACTTCCTTTTATTTTATGCTCTTTGCTCCTTGAACAGTAGGAAATTCCTGGACTCCTTTACAGGGTCAGTCTTTTGGTGAGTAGGCATATAGAGCTGATATAAATCAGTTCTCCAAAGGCAACCATTCATTATCCTTCAAATCCTCACAAAACAATTTTATATAGACTATTTTAAAATGCACTATGAAGGAAAAGAGACATTCCTCGAATTTCATGTTCAACTATATTGGCCTTTGCCAGTTAAACAAATGTGAAGATATTGAACATCTCTGCCTGAGAGCTTGGAAAGTGATTGCTCCTTATAGCTCACAGCTTTGGGGAGATAGAGAAAAGCTAGATATACACAAATATTGGGCCCATCAGCACACTGATTGACTGCCTCCTGGAACACATGGCACATACACTAATCTGTTTTCCCTCAAAAGTCTTTTTTTTATTGTTTTTATGACAGTTGCTTTGGGCAGTTGGGGTTTCTATATACTGCCAAGTACCATGTGTCTCAAAGTTCTGGTACTATCCATTTAATTTGTGATAATCAGCTGGGGGAAAATCACACTGTTTATATAAGCAGGGTAAATCAAGCAGCACATTTTCTATAGGTATTGTGAAATAGAATAAAAGGAATTAAAACTGATTAGGAGGGAATAATCACATTATTAAGATCTGCTTCTGAAATTCTCGACCAGTGGCAGCTTGGAGAAAGGAAGGGCATGGTCTGGTTTCTACTTCCATCTTAGAACTGATGCACAGTGAAGGATTGGTTCCTTTTAAAAATATGGGTGATTGTTTGAATATGAGTATATTAAAAAAGAAAGAAAAATGGAGAAAAAATGGAAAAAAGTACCCAGAAGTTACTAGAGACCGTAACAGTGTTCAGGAATGTTCAGATATGGATGTATTTGTTCCTCTTTGAATGCTGAATAATTTGTGTATACGCTGCTTTTTTTTTTCCATAAATAAGGAAAAATGGGTGCTGTGGCCATATCCAATCTGTATTTATTTTTCAGAACCTCACTTTTTTAGAATGTTGTATGCATCAAGGAGATGTCATTCACTATTATGAAGGCAGCACCATCTACTTCTATTTCTCTTTAATACATGTCAAGAAGGCAAATTTGCTTGCCTGCTCCCAGGCCACCCTAGATACTTCAAATGTTTAACCTCATGTAGTTGTGTCTAAATGGCATGGCATGAAGGATTTAGCAAGCTCTCCTCTGAGTGACCATAATTACGGTTTCCTCACTGTTTCTTTATCTCTTCTCCCAACAGACATGTTAAAAGAAATTAGTGTGGCATTTATTTCCTGAGATGAACTAGGCACATTATAGAGACTGACCAGGGTAAGATGCAGGTATGTCCTTCATGATGAGAACATTCAGAATAATTGCTACTATTTTCTTAACTTCCTCTTTTTTAAAAAACTGAAATAATAATCTTTGGCCAAATTTTCTAATCCATATGTCGAGGATGATGTGTAGGAAATATTTTAAATCTGTAAAACAGAACATAACTATTTAGCTCAGATAAGAAACTTCATAACATTTGCTAATGATATTAATTCTTAGTTACATAGTGCACCTGTTTTTATAATGGAAATACAGTCTAATATTTTCTCTGGGATACACAGTTGAACAGTATCTATTTGTCTATTTGTCTGTTTGTTTGTCTGTCTATCCATCTATCTATCTGTCATCTTCCTACATACATACATTCAGAATGCCACAACGGCTGTGTTCACACAAATGCTTAACCATGCTTTATCAAATAAGTCATCATGGCCAGGTTCACACATTAAGCCATAAATCATGATGTACAAATCACAACTGGTTGGATTCGTACAACAATCCAAGTCAAGCCCAGAGAAACCATACTAGGGTTTAGCCTGCTGAACGTTAGTCTGTTGGAAGAAATTGGCCACCCACAAAAACTGAAACAATTTTATAATTACTATAATGTTCAGAATTCTGATGATAATACAGTTAATAACTACTTTCATTCTGTTGCTGCAAATGACATTTTGCCGAATCTAAAAAGCCAAGCAGAGTCAACTGTAGTTTGTATTTCATAGGAGTAGGCTTGGATTTTTAGGCTAGGTTGGAATTTGAACAAAATCCTGGAATAAGGCAATGGGAACCATTTTCTTATTGTTGCCAAGAAGCCTGCATCAATCTGCCAACATAAGGACTTGTGCTTGGCTCAAAAGTGACTTTTAATTTTTTCAGTAAGAAATATGTAGATGTATTGATGTATTCTAAATGAGTAGTTCAGTCCTATCTGGCTTATTGGGGACTAAGTCCAGGTGAATCCATCAGCTTTCCTGCTAAATAATTATGTATAGAATTACAAATATATTTTGTTCAAGTAAATCACTGTGATCATTTCAGTGATTATGTCATTTGCATTATTTGCAAATTGTATATTACATCATCTATGTCATCTGCAACACGATTACATTATGCAAGTTATATAAATCTCCATGGAAATTTAGCCCATTGCATGCAAAGTTGGTTATATCGAGGTCTGCTAAATCAAGGTTTCAGTGTATTGATTCTGGAAAAAGCTTTAAAGTGAAAAACTGAAAGTTTAATTAACTTTTTGGAAAAATGAATGGAAATTAGACTTTGCCTTTAGTAAAACTTCCATAAAATAGCAGTTCAAATATAATTTTGTATTGGATTGCAGATTTCTAAACTGTTATTTCCCTGCAGTTTCACAACAACTTCCTGCTTCTTACTACTTTCCCTCTATTCACTGCAGCATTTTACTGTCAAAAACTGTAAAAGCAGATTCTTGGGCTAGTCTGATACCATCCAATCAAAAGCAAGGTAGAAATCACCATCTCATGTATAAATGAAACCCAGCCTCATCTACTTTCCCATTATCACCAGTACACTCCCAATGACTTTATAGAGGCTGGTATTTCTTTTATACAGCCTACTTTGTAAACTGAGTGATAGGTAGGGCAAGTCACTTTTGCTTAAGGCAAAACCCAAATTTTCCTTTATGGTGCATATTGATTTTTTATTACACATTTACACCTAAAAGATTCTGAAGTTGCTGAAAATTTGCACCATTTATTTTCATTTTGAAATGATTTTGCATTTACTACTGCTACTGGTCATCCAAAACATGTGCATTTATTTATTTGTTTGTTTGTTTGTTTGTTTATTTATTTATTTATTTATTTATTTATTACTTTTATATCTCCCCTTTCATTCAGGAGCTCAAGGCTGCATAAATAGTTTGTTTGTTTGTTTGTTTGTTTATTTATTTATTTATTTATTTATTACTTTTATATCTCCCCTTTCATTCAGGAGCTCAAGGCTGCATAAATAGTTTGTTTGTTTGTTTGTTTGTTTATTTATTTATTTATTTATTTATTACTTTTATATCTCCCCTTTCATTCAGGAGCTCAAGGCTGCATAAATAGTTTGTTTGTTTGTTTGTTTGTTTATTTATTTATTTATTTATTTATTACTTTTATATCTCCCCTTTCATTCAGGAGCTCAAGGCTGCATAAATAGTATGCCATCCTCCAATTTTTCGCTACAACAACAATCCTGTGATGTAGGTTGGCTTGAGAGAGAAAGAGAGAGAGTCCTTAATTTGTGAGCTTCCATGGCTGAGGGTAGCCTGGAACCTGTGTTTCCCAGGTCCTGGTCCAACACATGAACTCTTACCTCACACGGGTTCTCCATACTTTTCCTAGTGCCTCCTATTTCTTCTGAATTTACAAGGTCTGTGCCTTATAATCATGTTATAAGTGCCTCACATGAAGAGGAACAATATAATGCACTTTAGTATGAGATAGTTCACAAGATATTCCATGCAGTAATCAGTGCTGAGCTCAGGCAATTGATTGGGATGATTTGAAAAAGCAGCAAACTGTTGGTTTTTTAATTCCACATTCTTGTTATTAACTAAAATTTTATTATCAAGAAGGGAAGAGCACTTGGTGTGATTTTGAGCCTTAAGGACCCAAAGAAAATGTCCAGCCTTGGATACTATGTTCCTTGACTTGGGCAATGGGTAAGATATCACTTTTGCTGATTCGGGCAGCAAAATCAATAGTTGTCAGGGGGCATGCATATCCAGTAATTTCCTCCATTGTTTCCCACATCCCCAGAAATAACAAAAGTCCAATAATGTAGAGAAATTGTTCAAGCCACATGCAGATCTGTTGCAGTTGGTTGCTTTGTAAAACAAGCCATCCCAACGCCTTAGAGCAGCCTTTCTCAACCTTTTGACCCTGGAGGAATCCTTGAAATATTTTTCAGGCCTCAGGGAGCCCCTGCACATTCAGGCTCAAACACAGGCCAGAAGTTATAAAATTATTACACTCATTTCATGTTTAGGCCTGTACATACGCGTTAACAGTGTTCTTAAACTAAAAATAAAGAATGAAACTTACCTCTTTAATGTGAAGTTGCCCAAATTTGAAATAATTTTTTAAATAAATCGTGATCTCCCAGGGAACCCCTAGTGACCTCTCACGGAACCCTAGGGTTGAGAAACCCTGCCTTAGAGAACTTCCAGAATGCACCATGTTGAACTAACTGGACCTCATACATTAGCAACTGCTTAGAGTGGCTGCTGTTTTGGATGAACTGGCTTCCTATTTAGCTGAAAGATAATTTATTATGCTGCCTAGCAAACAAAAGAATGCCCAAAGGCACCTTGTCCCTTCATGTAGGCAGGCTAAAGAGAAAAGTCATGGTGGTTGTTACCTTGCTGGCAGGTAAAGTTAATCTGAACATTTATCGAGGCTTGTGTTGTTACCCTGATGTGGGCAAGGAAAGGTGGCAGTAGCAGAGCCAGCTATCTTTATGTGGTCCCTAGAATATATAAGAAGCAGAAGAAACTGACTACTGGTTAATTAATAATGTAAGACCTGTTTTGCATGTTTTATCATTCATGATAAAATGCATTTGAATGTGCAGAGCTTGGCTAGTCAGAGCCAATGAATAGGTTTCTCTCTGAAGAGAGATGAAGGCAGAAAGGTCTAAATAAGAAAGTCCAAAAGGCAAAGCTCTGTGAGACTAGAAGCCTGATGCCTGGGAGTGCAAGATTCATGTAGGGCTCTGTTGTTATTTGTTTGCTTGTTTATTTGATTTTTCAGTTACTTTCTCCCAAGGGAAGAGTTTTGTAACAGTTGGCTATGCAATGGTACCTCCATCCAGGAGATGGAACTATATCAAAAGTTCTGTAACTTTGCAAATACAGAAGTTGCTGTAAAGGTCATGTTTGCCCTGGAGGGTTGTGCTGTTGGGATGGTCAGCAGACCATTAATATAGGTTTTTTTGCTTTTAGCAAGTACTACAGTTTAATGCAGAAACTTTATCACGCCCATCTGCTGTGATTTACAGTGAAAATATTTGCTCTGCTATTTGTTTTGAAAGGGAAAAAAAAGTCATTTCCATATTACAGCTTGGCATACATGCATTGCATGCAGTTTTGTAGAGTGGTTACTCCAGGTAGCATAATCTGAACAAGATATCATTACAGCAATTTAGGGCCAGGTTAAGGCCAACTGATGCTCTAAGCACAGCCCAACAATGATGCCCCTTGATGGAAGTGAAACTCTCATACCATGAGTCAGAAACAAACGGGATATCTGACAACACCTTCAAACCAAATTTTTAAACTTTAGTCACTCACCATGCCAAAGACAATGTTTTTAAGAATGCAGATTAAAGTTGAACATGGCACATAAGGACAATTACAAAATTCCACTAAAGTCAAGTGAAAGAGTTTCCCCCCCTAGCTATCGTGCCCCTGTAGTGCCCCCCTTTCTTGGTGCCCTAAGCACATGCTTATTTTGCCTAATGGTTAATCCAGGGCTGCAGCAACCTTTCTGGAAAACCAAAACTAACTTTTTGTTGAAAAGTGGGAGGGAGAGGAAGGCGAATGTATTGGTTTTGTATCCAGGAGTAGAAAGACTGAAAACAATATAGGACATTTCAGCAGCAGCTCCATATCATGTTCATTTCTGATCATATCTAGGGTTATTGAATGCACAATAAGGATCTTTTTTTCTTCCTCATCTGTAGCTAATGAACTGGAGTGCAGAGTAAATTTATAGCAGAATTTTTCACATGCAATGGGTTTGGCCCTGGTAGTTACAGAAAAAAAGAAAAAGGCCTGGTGCTCTGGTTTTCTGTTCTGATATAACAGAATTCAACTTCTACCTTCTGTCTTTCTAGAGGGAAAATACAATCTTTGGTTCCATAGAAAGGAATATGACTGTGGATGTAGTTGGATTCACACATTATGGTAAGCCAAGATGTGGCTTGTTTGGTTTTGGTTTGGTGTATTCTATGATCCCAACCATGATGGCTTGTAGATCATAATTTTGTGAGCCACCAAACTGTGCTTAGTGAATAAGCATGGTTAAACAAAGTCTACTGAGATTGATAAAAAACAATTATGAGAAAAATGTACATAATTTGTACTAGAAGCGCAGAGCAGTAGAATCTTCTAAGACAGTCAACCTCAGCAATTTAAAGATGTGTAGACTTCAACTCCTAGAATTCCCCAGCCAGCATGCTGGGGTTGAAGTCCACACATCTTAAAGTTGCTGAGGTTGAGAAACACTGTTTCAAGATATAGCCTCAATTTTCTCTCCTTTCTAGTATGTTTGTATTATTGCTATGCATTGTCTCTGTTTAATGTCTTCCTATATTTTTATGTATCATTTTGCTGTTTTTTAGATGTTTCTCAAGTTAAATTGTTTAATGGAATGCTCAGATATTCAAACCTGATGATATAGTTGCACAAGAAAGGTTCAGAAATTATGCTACTGCTTTCTAGCTCCAGCTTTAACAACCAGTTGGAACAAATTTGATTTGATTGATTCATTTATTCTTAATTTCTCTACTCTTAAAATTATTTTGTCCTACATCTAAAATCTCTATGCAAGAAAAACAATGTAGGATTGGGAATTCTTTTTATGACTGCAATCAATATAGGAATCCACACCCTTCAGACATACTACATTTAAAATTGGCCACTTCTCTCCTGTTCCCAAGTTCCTGCTTAGAAAAATGGCAGACGCTGTCAAACATGTTTCTACCCAGTTGCCATCCTCATTACATTGACAAATTAAACAATGGTTGTTTTAATCTTAGGTACAAATAAGCTGGTACAATGGAACACTGTGTTCAGCAGACACCGTCACTATGGAAATCGTGGGTAGAAATTCTAGAAGCACTTTGGGAAGGGAAAAAATATTGCAATTTGAGACAGCTTTTTTTCTGAATATAAAATCTAATTGTTGTTTCAATGATTCCCTATGAGATACAGTGCTGTTCTTAAAGAAATGTTATCTTCCAATGTCATCAACTGAGAAAAATAAAATTTCATATTTAAAAGTTTAGGTCAATCAGATGAGATGATCTAATAGCTTACGGCAAATCTGTAAATGGTTTAGCCTACAGTTTTATTTGAATCTCCTGCCAGATGCCAAAATGGGTTGAGTTTGCCCAGGTTGGTGGCTTTTGGATGAGACCATGTGATGACCATGCTGGTTGGGAATTCTGAAAGCTCCAAGTTGAGAAAAGCTGGGAAATAATTGTCTTTAAAGTTGCAACCATATAAACAACTACCTGGGAATAAGTTTCATTAATGTGTTTTACAATTGCTAGACACCCAGGTGAGCATATAAAAACAATCATATTTATCCTTCCATTTGACTAAATATTAATTCCAAATGCATTTTTTTCAAACATGGGTACTTATGTAGCCAAAATGCCTGGCTCCAAACATGAAAGATTCCGCTCATATAACATCCTGAGCCATACATTAGCCCACCACATTTTGGCTTATAGCATGCTCTGCAAACCCAGTGGATAGGATTTATTTACAATTCAGGATGTTGTGAGAACCCGCCCCCCAATTTATTATTTGTGTCAACCATGATTGATTTTACCAAGGATAAATATATTGTGCTGTCCTACCACGAGAAAGGTTTTGGTAGGCTTAGGGAATTGCAAGATCTGCAGAAACATAATTTTTAAAATCTTTAGAAATATATCCTAAATGGGGCACCATGCAAAAAAGGGTCAAATGAGAGTAGAAGTGCTCACAAAGCATGAAATTCTTAATGGCCAAAGGAGAGGAAACAGTAGAATATCCTGCAAAAGAAATGACTGGAACGCTGAATTCATACCGCAGTGTCACAGTACTGTAATAAGCTTCATCATTGCTGCTCTGTACAAAGCAATTTATCTACCCTCAATAGTACCAATTTTTCATAAGGATTTCATAGAGAGTTCAATTCAAATAATTTATAACTCAATTTGTAACATGCTTAATTAGAAGCCTCATCATTTCCCTGCAACTGCCTCTAAAATAAATGTGCTTAAGAACAGATAGGTTTCTAATCTGATGTGTCAATAGAATTATATTTATCATCCAGACCTGAAGCCTTCTTGAAAAATGAAAATTAGATTTGAAAAGACCTCATTCCCATAAAACCTTACACTGCAGCTTTTTTTTTTACTAGCATTAAAATGAGTAAGCACACTGAATATCAAAAAAGTCCCACACTGGTACATAAGCAAATCTTCCCAAGACTGGCACATTCTAGATTTGCTAGGACCACAACTCCCAGAATTATGAAAGGATTTAGGGCATTGCAGACCTGGAATAACTGGAGGGCACCAGGCTGGGAAAGATTGGCATAAGCAAAAGAAAGCTCACCTTTTGTTAGTGTAAAGACTGGTGATCTGGAAAAAATGTGGTTAAATAGAAAGAGGGAAAACTAAGAACAGTTGGTGTACTGGAGTGATCATGTTTTTCAACTGTGATTAGTCTAATGTCAGAGGCAAGGTTCATATATAATCCTAATCCATTGCTTGCTTAAATTGCAAATGGCAGGTTTGCACTGCAGCAAGATTATTATATGCACAAAGATGGAGAAATACTGAAATGCCCACAATGGAGGAATGGATTGTGAAGATGGCAGAACTATCAGAGACGGCAAAACTGAACTGTTTGGTCAGGGACAAAACAAGAAATAATAAAAGACTGGAAACCTTTTATGGACTTTTTGCTGAAAGTGGAAAAAAGTGAAATGGTGATTTCTGGATTTGATGATTGAAAAAAGATTGAATAAGGGCCTGAAGGGATTATTGTAATGTTAAAGGAGGAATAATGTTGTTTGTAACTGCTATAAAGAAGGGTGGAAGTAGCTTCGTCTTTTTTTTTCCTCTTTCTTTAACTGTATTCTTTTCTGCACATTTTCTTTTCTCTTTTTCTTTCTTTTCTTTCTTTGCCTTAACTTTTAATAAAAATTAACATTAAAAAAATAAGTGGCAGGTTTACATACCAGTGAAGTCTTCAACTGTGGTTTACAAACCATAAAGGTTGGGGTTTGTACAACATGCCAAGCCAACCATATAATTGCATTATTTTACTGGACATAGTTAAATCCTGTCAGTCTACTGTGCCATCTTATCTTTGCTGAGTTGGTATCTGCTGCAATGGCACAACTCTGGTTCCTGCCAACTTGCTGCCTTGGAAATGCAGGAAACAATGCTAAAATCCCTCGATGTGAAAATCCAGTGGCTTAAAGGAAGTCTAACTTTTAATATATATGAACTGGACCTGGAGGACTCCCATACATTTCAACAAAATGTGCTTGCTTACTTAATTTGTCTGTTCGTTTGTTTCACTACTTAGTACCACCCCAATCCAAAGAACTCTGGGTGGTGCACAGCATCAAAGAAAAAATAAAACAGTAAAAAACTAAACTGATCTCATTATCAAAAGATAAAAAACAGCCACAAAAGAATACCAAGATAAAACTCATGATAGACATCTGCAATCAATCAATTGGGATTGAAGGCAAGTTAAAATAAAATGGCTTTAATAGGCTTGTGCAATTGCAGTAAGGTAGGGGCTGTGGGTACTTCTGCAGGGAGAGAATTCCACAAGGCAGGACTGCCCCAGAGAAGGCCTGCTGTCTTACCCACACCTGTAAGGGTATGTGGGGATGACCTTGGGAGACCAAAGGAAGAGCTGCAGCCTAGACAACCATTATGCAAAAGGTATCTCAGCCCACAGAAGGAAAAGGGGCATGGAAAGCATCTCAGAAGGGAACCTCCCTAGTTTTCTGGGAAGTAAATGTATAGAAGGGAGAAGGGCTTTCAGACTTGCAAGATTCTGTTTTTGTAACCTTACAATAAAGGTTGTGTTAGTACTCATGGTTTATCAATCGAAGAGAATATTTGTAGCTCAGGGTTGACTCCACTCATGGTTTATACTTCCTGTCTGGACTACCTTGAAGGGCTGACAACACCCTGTGTACCTCACTTAAGAAAGGACATTTCTAGCAGGCCCTCTCTCAATGGCCAGGCTGGCCAGGCAGATTCTACTCTGACAAGGCATGATCTGATATATCCTGGTGCTGTACTGTTTAGGGTTTAATGAGCAGCATTTTGAACTGGGCCTGGAAGCCTACTGGCAACCAAATCAGCAACTTCGATATATGTGTAATTTTATATGGCAGGGTTCTCCTGCCAGTCACCTTGATGTCACATTTTGCATGAGCTGCAGCTTTCCACTTGTCTCCATAGAGTGTGCCACAGTAGTCCAACATGCTGTATGGTGTTACCCAAGAGAATTTCCCAGGGGACTATGTTCATAGAGTTAAATTTATCTAAAAATAATTGATCACTTTGAATATTGTACATGACAGTTTCATTGTACAAGCACCTGAATCAGCTACTATAGAAGGAACCTTTGCATACTTTTGACTATTACGCTATCTTACTAGGATTTAACTGCATCATCATCTCACTGCATCTTAACATTGGAAGATCAGTTTTCCTGATCTATCTTACGGAAAATCTTTAGTTCCAGGAGTTTAGCTCAGTTAGTCAGCTCTTCTAAACCATGGTATCCCAAGCCTGGTGCTAATTCTTAATTTTGAATTTTTGTGAAAACAATACTACACCACAGTATTTAATTATAGTAATGAACCAATCCGTTTCTTTCCTGTTACATGATAGAAATAAGGAATAACTCCTAATAATTACACATCTAAAACATTTATTTTTAAACACCGAAGATCACTATCCTTTCCCCTTCCAGTCATAGCTTTTTCATTGCCATATTTATGTTCCCTGTTCCTCCCTTACATTTAATCAAATCCTCTTCAGCTTTGTAAAGCTCTGGAACACAAAAATTTACTGGCAGGTTTTTTTTAAACAACTTTTCCTGAAGACTATTTTAAGTTCATTTCTATATTTGTTTTGAACATGAACCAAGACTGGTTTCAGTTCCTGAACATAAACTTAAGATTTCCTATAATCTATAATGTTTTGTTTCTACCACAGCGCCATTGCACTTCATGCACACAACCCAAGTGCTAAGTTGGTAAGTTCAGCAAATAAGTTAAATCACATTGGCTCCAAGTGCATATGGTTTATCCTGCTGTATTCTTTAAATTTCAATCTCAGTTTTTCTCTTTAAAAACAAACTCAGAGCAGACAATGTTTTAGCGACAGGCCATTTTAGTAGTGATTGAGGCCAGGCACAAGTAATTAAAAGATTTGCGTAGAATACACTACTAAAAGATATAATATTGTGGGATGTGGGAAGTTTGTTTTCTCAGTGTCTCTGACACACATGCTAATGGAGAATTGGGGAAAATGGGACAAAGAATTAACCATGACAACAACAAGCGGGGGAATGCACACTCAGTAGCTGCATTCACACAACGTTCTATGCCATTAAGTTTGACTCTCTTTGATAATGATGGTGTTGTAGAGTGCCCTAAGGCAAAAACTACCCCTTACAAATTGTGACTGTGCAAAACACTGAAAGGGGTGTTGGCCCAAGCAGAGCACCGCTCCTTGAAGTATTGAGATATCTGCATCCTCCCAAGGCTCTGCACAGCTGCTTCAGGGCTTTTCCAGTTTATTTGTAAATGGATGGGCATGTATAAATTACATTTCCACTGAGACTGTTGATGAAGCAAAACAGCTGTTCATGCACACATATGTGGAGACAACCTGAGAAAACTCATAAAGCATCTGTGCAAAGTGCCTCTTTAAATGCGGTGCCAAACCCTATTAAAAACAGCAATGAATAAGGTTCACATGTTGTGCTATGCCATAATAGGGCTCTCTGTGCTGTTGTGATAATATGTGGGAATGTCTTTGTAGACAGGAGGAAGACCCACAGCCAGGGCAATGGTCTGATAAGAGGCAATTCAATCCGCAGGGGTGGGGGGAAGCATGGGAAGCTACTCTGTTTAATCAACAATTGTTGGACCAATTTATAGAAGCAGCGGGCCTTTCCATACAGCCTTTTTAAAAAAAAACAAAAAACCTTCCAAACCTTCAGAATAATTTTCTTGCTCTTCACCTCTGCTGCAAAGAACTCTGTATCAGCTCTCAACAAGGGTTGGCAAAAGTTGGCATCCTGCCCACACACTGTTCCAGTCCTCATTTGTACCTCAGTATGTTTGTTTTCGGAGAAGGGAGGCTGCTTACTTCCTGCTTAATCAAATACATCGGTGAAATGGCCGTGAAGCACTATAGCATCTTTGGCTTCTGCAGGGAGGAAGAAAAGCCAAGAATCCAGGAAGGGGTATGAGACAAACAGCCTACCAAGAAGGGGTGTCCATCAGGGATGATCAAAAAGTCAAGATGGCAGCTGTAAGCACGTGATCAAAGCCCTTGGGCATATGCTCATTGTGCTGTATGTAAAAAAGGGGTGGGGATTCACTTGCAATTGCAGCCACCATCTTGACTTTTTAACTCCCAACCACCCCAGGCAGATGCTCCTGCTGCCAGGAATCTCCCGCATTACATGTGAGGTGGTGAGCTAGGAGTTCATCATCTCAGCAGTAGAAGAAATGCAGAAACCTTGCGATGGGAGCACAGGGGTAGGGCACCAATGCTGGATCAGTGGAAAGGCCATACTTGGAGGTGCCCAAAATATTGTTGGAGCCTGTTTGAGAATGGTGGCTAATTACCAAGAACTAAGGCCGCCTAACACCGATCTCAGGATATTAACCGGGTCTCATTGTACATAACTTGAGAGGGGTGGCCATATAGCTCAAATAAAATAAATAATAAAGAAATAAAATCGTGATAAAGAAAGCCCATGCCCTTTCCTCCAGAGAAAGCCCTATCATTTCATTATAACTTTAAGGGGAAAGCTCCAGAAGTAGCTTGCTATCTATGGTTTACTTTCTGTACCAAGATGCATAACCTGATGGGATTTTACTTGGTTTGTCTACAAATTCCAGACCAGATTTGCCACTGTGGAGCTTAACGTTCAAAGAAGTTCTCTACATTTGCTCCATGCCTTCAAAAGGGAGCTCTTGTGTAAAGAGGGATTGTGAATAAATTATACCCTGGGTTCCCTTTATTGTTTACCTCATTTATCTTCTAACAGGATTTTATCAGGTTTTGAAAAGCATTACACAAATGAAGCCAATAGTTCTTTTTTAATATTTACCAGTTTATATTTACCCAAGCTATTTATTAATATTTCAGTGAGAATATGACTAATTTCCCCAAATAAAACAAGATCAGTATTTTAGAATTGCCATGATTTCTCTTGAGTATTTTTCTTTATAAGCAAATATAGGAGCTAAGCTGGTTGTGTTCCAATTTCTTTAGTGCTTTTGGATTTGGAAGGATATAGTACATATTTTGAATAATGGTACCTATTATATTATGATTAGGAAGGTGGCATGGATGTGGGAAACCTGGCTTAAGATTTCTAGTTGGCTGACATTTATGAAATGAATGTGCACATAGCACATTTAAGTCCCTGGAGGCTGTTAGGGTCTGGATGGGAGAGAACAGGATCAAATGAATTATTAGTAGGATGGATCACTATTTGTACATCAGGGTTCCTCTACTTTCCCTGTGTTGTCTCTGGGTAAGGTTGCACTGCTTTGAAGGAACAGGTCTGCAATTCAGGGATCTTCCTGGATTCATGACTCTTGCTGGATCAGCAGATGGAGGCCATGATTGGAGGAGGCTTTGCCCAGCTTCAGTTGGTGCACCAGTTGCAGCCTTAATTGGGATGGGAAAACTACAGTGGCTCATAACCTCACCACTGTTGTAGACTACTGCAATGTGCTTTACATGGGGTTGCCTTTAAAGACCACTCAGAAGCTTCAACTGGTTCCAAATGCACTGGCCCAGGAAGTTATGAGGCTTGCCAGTAGACACATGTTACATCAATTCTGTGAGCCCTTCACTGGCTTCCTATTATCTTCCAAGTGGTGGTTTTAAACTCTTTATGCTTGGCTCCCAGTTATTTGCAGGACTGCATCTCTCCATTGAAGTCAGCCTGACCACTTTGATCATACTGGAAGAAGCAGTTGGCTGTCTGCTGTTTTGGTGAGGTCAGGGGTGCTGAAGCCCAGCCGGCTCTCTGGAATGGCCGCTCATGAAGGTTTGATTGGTTCCATCATTGTCTGCCTTCCAGAGCTTTTCCTGAGAGTGTTTGGCAACTGATGCTAGATACGATTTTTGAGTTTGTAAGAATTGCATTATTGTTTTCTTTTGTGAGCCTCCAAGAATCTCTTCATGAATGCCATGGTATATAAATTCTATAAATAATTAAACCTGTGGATTGCTTTTTTGTGGCTTAATATGCCCAGTATGAACCCAGCCCTTGTGGTTCATTATGGCTTAGTGGATTGTTTGAGCCCATCATGCCAAGGCATGTGAATGCATCATTTTCTTTCTGTGGAAGTAGAGAATAGTTTGTGTTAGATATAGTTTATAGGCTGGAGGCAATAACATGCAGAGAGCTGAAAGTAAGTTGAAAAATGAATCACTGCTTCTCAATCATGCAAACAGGTAATTTTAAACTGTGGAGACTTCAGGGGCAAATTGGAGTAGCTCCTCGGATAACATGTATGACTTTACTTTTCAAAATTAGGTCATCTTGCCCAGGTGCACTGAGATCTTCCCTACTCAAGGCGTCCAGAACCTCTGTCCTTAAGTTCAACCACAAAAGGTCCCACTGACATTTTCCCCTACTTTCGCTCTTGGTTAAGAAGTTGTGCTGTTCTTCTGCTGCTCCCCAAGCCCACCAAACCTGTGACCAAATCTGACTATTGAATGAGAATATTGTTTTTGTGCATTGGGAAAATGGAACATTCCTCAGACTATTTTATTAAGAAGTATTCCTTGTCTCTACCCTGCAATTGTAGAGCAAGGCATCTCAGACTGCAGTCCTGTGTGTCCCTTCCTGGGAATAAGCTCCAACAAATACTCCTGAGTGAAATGCATTGGATTAGATTGCTACTCTAATTACATTTGTGTGTGAAAATATTCAAGTTTTTAAAAAGAAAGTACTGCTAAAATGCAGGGCCAATTCGTAATATAAGTCTCTATAAAAATCACACAAGATGTTCTGAATATTATGCAAATTAAGATGGTAACATGTAATTTTGTAATTCTTGATTCAGTAATTTTAGATGACTTGATAATAAGCTCTGATCTGTGATAAGGGATCAGCTCTGTTGAAAGTTAAGACCACTTGTGAAACTGAATAACCATGATGAACCCTGATTTTTTTTTCCTTGCAGAAATGTAGAAAACGCAAAAGATATTTAAAGAGAGAGAATGATTGCTAGAGGTAATGAAAAATTATATTGGAAATCAGATCAAAATTCCTGTTAATATTGAAATTTTTGAGACCCAAGTCTTGATGATGAAATGTTTCAATATCTTGGACCAGTGAATCTCAATCTTTTATATCTTTAGACCCAAAAATCACTCTGTCAAGGAAGCTGGATCCCACTAGAAGAAAAAAGGACATATAAATGCTTGCAGGCATTGTTATTCATCAGTTTCAGTAAGTTTAAGAGACATAAAAATACTGCTATAAATGTAATGAATGAAAGTGAACTGGAGCTGAAGCAATGTTCACCACTGTGGGAGCAATTGTTTCCTAAACTAAATAATGAGAGAAAGCAAATTAGCGCAAAACTTTATTTTATTTTGGCTGTTAAACCCAAACCTCTCTGAGGCTATTCTAATCTCTCGCTGTGCCAAGATGCTAATTTCCTTTGCCTCTGTGTCCGCAATAGGAGATTGGCAGCTCTGAAATTCCTTCCCTGTTCTCCTCTCTCTTTCTCTTTCTCTCTCTCTCATAGACTGTTTGGGAGGGGAGCTGTGTCTCATTTAGACTACTAATAGAGAAGGACTGTCTTAAGTCAGCTAACAAAGATTGGGCAACCTGGAACATAGCTGCCCACTACTTACACCAGCTATAACTCCCTTTTTAGGTTCTCATTATGCCCTGATCAACCATTGCTCTGGGGCATGTGGGAAATGAAATGGTTAGCTTGATCTTGCTGCCCCACTGTGTTAGAAGCACTTCTGTTTCAGATAAGGCCAAGGAGGGACAGCCCACTGATGTGGGATAGCCCACCATAAGACATATTACATCAAGACCCTTTTAACTATGGAGCCAGATGTGCCAAAACATAAGGATGGGGAGCCTGTTATCTTCCAATGCAGTTGAATGATAACTGCCAACATTCCTCAGGTTTATCTGTGCAGGCAGGAGCTGCTGGAAGTTATAGTTCATCAATAGCTGAAGTATCTGAAAAAAATAACTAAACCTGTAGACTTTTCAAGTTTGGATGGAACGCAGTGGTACATTGTAAATGGATTTGTAGATAATATTGCAAATATTCAAGACATGGAAATATTTATAGTGCTTTTTCCTCACCCGGAGAGACAATGCCCCTGTGACTCTGGTCACACAGAAACAACAGAGCATGTGCCCCTCCAGTGCCCATATTATAGAGACATTCAAACTAGCTTCATTTTACCATTACTGTATAAATACCCAGGGCTCTCAGGACGATTTGACACCTCCCTGCTGCTGTCAGATACCAACCCTGCTACAACGTACAATGTGGCCAGGTTCTGGGCAGCAGCAGTTAAAATTCGCCAGATGATGACCAGTGCCACAAACTAGCATTTAATTTTAATTTTAATTTACTAGAGCACTGCATTTAACCTTTATGCTCCCCCACACTCATCTAATGCTCCTACCCCTCCCCCCAGATTTTTTTCTTTCCTTTTACTTTCTCCTTTTTCTCTAGACTTTTGTGTTTTAGCTTTTTATATTAGATTCTCATGAATTTTTTATTTCTGTGTTTTAGCTTTTTATATTAGGTATTTCTGTGTTTTAGTTTCTTATATTAGATTTTTTAATGTACCTTTTATGCTTTTAACTGACTGTACTCCACCCTCCTTATGCTAGTCTTTGACAGTAATAAAGATTTGTTTGTTTGTAGTGCTTTTCACATAAAACTACTGAACAAAGTTGGGCATTCCAGACAAACATGAGGCACCAATTATCAAGTAAGTTTTATTGTATGGAATTTTGAGTTAAATATGCCTAGATATGCACTGTGAGTTAAAAAGCTCTGCTTACTGATCAAGAATTCAGTGGACTTTACTTTTGAATAGGCATATACAGTGTTAAAATGCTTAAAAATGAGTACAATTAATACAAAGTTCCTCTTTAATATCAACGGATGTTTGAGGAAATGAATGACTCCACGCAATAACATACTGTAATGTCCTTTACAATTTCAGTTTCATACTTGATTATATCCTTGACTGTGTTTACTATTTGCCACGTACAATTGAATGTTCCCTCAGTGACATCTCAAGAAATAAAGAAAAAACCTGAAGCACAATTAGAAAATAAGTAAAATACAAAGGTCCCCATCCTGCAAGTAATTAACATCTAATTTAGTGTAACTGAACTGAAGAATTCATTAAAATTAATAGTGTATATGCAATGAGTAATGTATGCAATTATAATACAGACACATTGAGCAGAAGTTGCAGAAAAGTCAATTGTATGGACTTTCTATGTTTGGAGAACTTGAGTTCCACAATAAAAAAAAAGGCATATATTTTGTCTGAGGAAAGGAAATCCTAATTTCAGGCAAGTAATGGTCCAAGAATGATAAATCACAGATAATGTAAGGTACAATCTATATCAAAAGAGGATTAGAACATTTCTAAAATGTCAGGATACTGTTAGAACACTTCCAACAAGGTTGGAACAACTGTTTTGCACTCAGAGAATTTCAAGCTTGAAATGTTTCAAACTTGAAACATTTTGTCCGCCAGTAGCCTTCGCTCCTAATTAATCCACGAATAGCATCCTGGAGGGAAAAGTAAATCACAGTATATCTTGGCCCTGGGAAATTGTGCTATGTGCTATCACAGGGCACCAAAGCTATTTAACTTTGTTATAAGGCCACTGAATGTGATTGTTGGGAATTTGGGGTGAGGGTTCCATGTTATCTCTGAATCAGGTTAGACATCCTTGTCCAGGATCAGTGCCTAGTTGAAACGGTAGGCTAGAAAAGGGCAAATAAGCCGTGGCTGGATCCTGCTCAGACCAGGGTTCTGTAGGTGGATTTTCCTGGTCTGAGAGCTGAGTAATTTTCAGCATGTAGATGGGGATACACATCCACTAGGGGATTTAATGCAGTGGGGAGCGGAGGGGGGGCGGCTTCAAGGATTCATCTTTTGTCACTAGAGGCTCTGTGGCCTTAGTGGTCCAAAAAACTCCACCAACTGCCACTTCAAGCGATGCATTCATTTTGAACTTTCCTGAACAGGGATAGCCTTGCCATGACATTGGACGACTGAAATGCACATTATGCACTTAATGTAATGCCCTGTATGGGGGATTGCATTGGCTTTGAGAGGGGTTTGGAAATGGCAGAGAATACAGAACATAGCAGCTAGGATGCTCAATGGGCTGCTTCGCTCATATATATAATCCCTGAAAGCCCTGCACTGGCTGCCAATTAGCTATCAAACCATGTTTGAAATGTTATTGTTAGTTTATAATGTCTTGAACAGCTCAGGAGCACGTTATCTGAGAGATTACTTTCTTCCCCCTAGGCCCATCTGGTTTTTATGTTCTGTGAAAGTTGCCTTGCTTATTATGCTATGGCTTTCTGATGCTCACTCAGAAGTGCTGCGGGGAACAGGACTCTCTGTTGTGGCACCTATTATGTGGAATGACCTTTCTGTTGATGTAGGCAGGGCCCTAATGTGAATATTTCTGCTGAAAGACACATATCACATAATCTAAATAAAATAAACCTACATATTTCTGAGAAAATTCAAGGTCATTATAGTATGCCAAAGGCGTACATATGGATGGTATGCTATACTATATCTTCATATGAAGCACTTAAGCATCTGTACCTGTCTGGAATTTGCTAAAACTATTATTAGTGATTTATGGATTGCCTTAAAGGTTTTCATTTTAATGATATGGCCTCTAGGCTAGTTTAAAAACAAAACTTAGTTACCCATGTCAAATTACTTAGTTGCACAAGCACATTTTAAAATAACAGTGTTATGCATAACATACTCCCCCCCATCCATAATTTTCTCTGAATCTAAAGAAACGGCATTTCCATCCCATAGGTCATCATATGAGTAAAGGTCTTCTAGTTTAAGTGAAGGAGGTAGCAAGAGTAGAGAGAAAGAGCTGCTGTTAGTGGAGCTACTGAGGGATGGACGATGGACAGACACAGAAACTTCTGCTTTGAATAATGTACAAAAGCAAACCTATATTAACAGATACTAACCTGAAATGCAGAAGATGATTTGGCTTTACTGAGTTTGCTGTTGAAATCTGAAATGGAAATTTATGCATCTTCCACTGGGAAGCATGCATTTCTTCATTCATCTACCCACTGGGAAAATGGATGATAACTTGCTCTGCACAGTAAACACAACTTGCAGAATATAGAATAATTCTATGTACTGTTTTTGTGGCATGTACAAAACCACTCTGATAAAGACAACTGACATTTGTATGAAGGAGCCATGAACTTCAGCATACAAGTTCATCACTACTTTTCTCACTTCTACCCCTTTTCTAAGAGTATATGAAAAGCTCTACCATATCGAGTCACAGGCCTATGGGGCATTTTGTTTTCACCAGATCCTTGGGAAGCCCACAAGTGATTGCAGTAGAGCTCACCCCTTTGACTCCTCCAGCAACCAGATTATTGGCTCCAACCATGACTGGTAATCAACAATGGTTAAACTTTGCTACCATGAATTTGTTAATCCTGTTTTAAATTGGAGGCCGTCCAATTTAAATTGGAGGCTGTTGTAGCAAATAGGATAATTCAATCAGAAATGGTGTGAAAAAGTATCTCCTTTTATTTTAACTTAATTTCCCACCATTCTACTTCAAGAACTCAGTTCTAGGAGTATGAAAGAAGAAGGAAAAAATACTTTTCACTTTCCATTTCCTTTTGCAGATGTGTGGCTAGAACCATATACAGTATTGCAGGAGTGGTTACTCCATAGTAATTCACAACATGTAATTTCTCATTTCAGCTATCAACCTCATATCTGCTACACCCTCATTATCCTTTTCTTGATCAGTCATCTCAGCTTAAATCCGTTACTGTATATTTACAGTATATTTTGTTAAGCTATTTTGCCTCAATATTCATCATGTTATATTAGCTTATATTAAACTGTATTTTTTTCATTGTAATGCCCACTCCCTCAGTTTGAAAGGAACATAACAGAGCTCTGTAATCCTTTTTTGCTTTAACCAGTCTAAATAATGTGATATTATCAGCAAATTGGGCAACCTCACACAACCATCAAAGAGCACATCCAATGAGTGTGATCTGGATTTCAACAACCATATTAGGAAAGACCATTTTCTTGTAATTCTATTTATTAATAAAAGGCTTTCAAGCATATTGATGTCATTACTGTGTTCTGAACATAGTGTCTTCTAATGTTTAAGAGTCTTTCTGTCAGTTGGAAACAGGGCCCTCAAAGAAAGACAAAGTAAAGAAACTGTTGACAACGGAAATATGAAGCTAAGAGGACATGACCTTTGCTTATTGTATTAACAAAATATAAGTCAAAACTGAAGCTTTTCTCAATAATTTAAACTTGAGGATTTTGTGTAGTGATTCAGCATATATTTGCATGGAAAGATCCAAGGGTCAGGCTAGATAAGATTAGCAAGAACTTCAATCTGAATCCAGACAATTGCTTCCAATTAGGGTAGAGAACCTCAAACTAGAAGATGGTAAAAGGCAATTGCACATCTACAAATTGCAAATGTGGTTATTTGAAACAATATTACAGTCTATTAAAATGTATAGTTATATATAATAATGCCTCTCTACTGGACAAAAGGGTCGGGTCATCAAACATTAAGATCCAATGGGTTATATTTAGATTAGGCCTTTATCATGATCATTTGAAGATCAGTTATGGGTTTGAAATTCTGAGACAAAATTCATTACTACCTAGCTTTTTATTAGGATATTGAATCTGATGCAGCCCTTCAAAGTGCTGTTTCCAGTCATGAGCCAGGCAGCTCTAACGGTTAAGGTGCTGGACTAAGAATGGGGAAATCAGAGTTCTAGTCCCACTTTAGGCACAAAAGCTAAGGTTTTTGGCTGGTTACTCTATCTCAACCTTAGGAAGAAGGCAATGACAAATCACTTACAAAAATGTTGCCAATAAAACTACATGGATTTGTTCATTTAGTCACCAGGAGTCAAAACTGACTTGAAAGCACAGCTCCCTCTTCCAATTGGTGCAATAATCTAGAAGTGGTATGTGTTTTTCAGCTGTATGCTTGTTATGACATGGCTGTCAGAGCTAAGCAGAGTCACTACCTATTTTGATGATTTAATTAGTGCAGGAGGAATAACAGACTACAAGGAAAGAGATTCTTAGCAACCATATCTTCCTGGCAATTAATGCTGAACTTTCTCAGTTACATAAGACAGAGGCTTGGAGTAGGTGATTGGCTGGCTCTGAAGGGGCTATGCAGGTAGGGCTTTGTTGATACATAATAGTATAGTGGGTTCATATTACATCAAGGCTTATTCAAACATGGTTTGTTGAATAAGCTAGAGTTGGCATATCAGATGAAATCAACACCAGACAAACTGGTGCTTATGCTTTAGTGAGATGCATCAATCATCCTAAGAAAGAAAAGCATGGTTTATGTACTACATATTTCCAAGGGAGCTGATGACTTACTGTTATTTTTGAATATAATCCCCATACAGGTTGTTTATTCCTTATATCAGTGTTTCTCAACCTTGGCAACTTGAAGATGTGTGGACTTCAAGTCTCAGAATTCTCCAGCCAGCATGCTGGTTAGGGAATTCTGGGAGTTGAAGTCCACGCATCTTCAAGCTGCCAAGGTTGAGAAACACTGCCTTATAGAAACCTTAGGAATTGCTTTCTGCACAGTTCTAACACCTTGCTCTGCTATTCATAAAGAGTTCCATAAGAAACTCAGATGTCGTTGTGTTGCTCCTTCAGGAACCATGATATACATGCTAGTTGTTACATATGAGTCATGGAATTTCTGTTTGTTTCTCATATTCCATACCCTAAGACCAACCTTTGTATGTTGGAGGCCATGGAGCAACTTCAGGCAGTTGCTGGTATCTGTGCTTGAGGTGTGCTTTCTTTGGTACAGGCCATAAAAACAGGAATCCTTCGAGAGAAGCAGGAGAAATGTGTCAAATTGCAGCACAGCAATTTTCAGGTTACTAACTCTACTCTCTTCAGCAAAGGATCGTTACCTTGTCGTGGTGCTGGAGCTTGAGCACCTCAATGATGCCATGAGCTAAACCGTGAAGGGCCACCCAAGACGGGAAGGTCATGACAGAGAGGTCAGACTAAATGCGATCCCTGGGGAAGGTAATGGCAACCCACCCCAGTATTCTTGCCGTGAAAACTAAATGGATCAGTACAACCAGAGATATGTCGGTATACCATTGGAAGATGAGACCCCCAGGTCAGAAGATGGTCAAAATGCTACTGGGGAGGAACAGAGGATGAGTTCAACTAGTCCCAGACGTGATGATGCAGCTAGCTCAAAGCTGAAAGGACGGCTAGCAGCCAACGGTGCTGGTGATGAACAGCGAATCCGATGTTCTAAGGATCAACACACCATTGGAACCTGGAATGTAAGATCTATGAGTCAGGGCAAATTGGATGTGGTTATTGGTGAGATGTCAAGATTAAAGATAGACATTCTGGGCATCAGTGAACTGAAATGGACTGGAATGGGCCACTTCACATCAAATGACCACCAAATCTACTACTGTGGACAAGAGGACCACAGAAGAAATGGAGTAGCCTTCATAATTAATAGTAAAGTGGCTAAAGCAGTGCTCGGATACAATCCAAAAAATGATAGAATGATCTCAATTCGAATTCAGGGCAAGCCATCTAACATCACAGTGATCCAAATATACGCCCCAACCACAGATGCTGAAGAAGCTGAAGTAGAGCAGTTCTATGAGGATCTGCAGCACCTACTGGATGACACGCCTAAAAGAGATGTTATTTTCATCACGGGAGACTGGAATGCTAAGGTGGGCAGTCAAATGACACCTGGAATTACAGGTAAGCATGGCCTGGGTGAACAAAACGAAGCAGGACATAGGCTGATAGAATTTTGCCAAGACAACTCAATGTGCATAACAAACACTCTCTTCCAGCAACCTAAGAGACGGCTTTATACATGGACTTCCCCAGATGGACAACACCGAAACCAGATTGACTACATCCTTTGCAGCCAAAGGTGGCGGACATCTATACAGTCGGTAAAAACAAGACCTGGAGCTGACTGTAGTTCAGATCACGAACTTCTTCTTGCACAATTTAGGATCAGACTCAAGAGATTAGGGAAGACCCACAGATTAGCTAGATATGAGCTCACTAATATTCCTAAGGAATATGCAGTGGAGGTGAAGAATAGATTTAAGGGACTGGACTTAGTAGATAGGGTCCCAGAAGAACTAAGGACAGAAGGCCGCAACATTGTTCAAGAGGCGGCAACAAAATACATCCCAAAGAAAGAGAAAACCAAGAAGGCAAAATGGCTGTCTGCTGAGACACTAGAAGTAGCCCAAGAAAGAAGGAAAGCAAAAGGCAACAGTGATAGGGGGAGATATGTCCAATTAAATGCAAAATTCCAGAGGTTAGCCAGAAGAGATAAGGAATTATTTTTAAACAAGCAATGCGTGGAAGTGGAAGAAGACAATAGAATAGGAAGGACAAGAGACCTCTTCCAGAAAATTAGAAACATTGGAGGTAAATTCCAGGCAAAAATGGGTATGATCAAAAACAAAGATGGCAAGGACCTAACAGAAGAAGAAGAGATCAAGAAAAGGTGGCAAGAATATACAGAAGACCTGTACAGGAAGGATAACAATATCGGCGATAGCTTTGATGGTGTCGTCAGTGAGCTAGAGCCAGACATCCTGAAGAGTGAGGTTGAATGGGCCTTAAGAAGCATTGCTAATAACAAGGCAGTAGGAGATGACGGCATCCCAGCTGAACTGTTCAAAATCTTGCAAGATGATGCTGTCAAGGTAATGCATGCTATATGCCAGCAAATTTGAAAAATGCAAGAATGGCCATCAGGTTGGAAAAAATCAACTTATATTCCCATACCAAAAAAGGGGAGCACTAAAGAATGTTCAAACTATCGAACAGTGGCACTCATTTCACATGCCAGTAAGGTAATGCTCAAGATCCTGCAAGGTAGACTTCAGCAATTCATGGAGCAAGAATTGCCAGATGTACAAGCTGGGTTTAGAAAAGGCAGAGGAACTAGGGACCAAATTGCCAATATCCGATGGATAATGGAAAAAGCCAGGGAGTTTCAGAAAAACATCTATTTCTGTTTTATCGACTATTCTAAAGCCTTTGACTGTGTGGACCATAACAAATTGTGGCAAGTTCTTAGCGGTATGGGGATACCAAGTCATCTTGTCTGCCTCCTGAAGAATCTGTATAATGACCAAGTAGCAACAGTAAGAACAGACCACGGAACAACGGACTGGTTTAAGATTGGGAAAGGAATATGGCAGGGCTGCATACTCTTACCCTACCTATTCAACTTGTACGCAGAACACATCATGCAACATGCTGGACTTGAGGAATCCAAGGCTGGAGTTAAAATCGCTGGAAGAAACATTAACCATCTCAGATATGCAGATGATACCACTTTGATGGCTGAAAGCGAAGAGGAACTGAGGAGCCTTATGATGAAGGTGAAAGAAGAAAGTGCAAAAGCTGGCTTGCAGCTAAACCTCAAAAAAACCAAGATTATGGCAACCAGCTTGAAAGACTTTGTATTTCTAGGTGCGACGATTACTGCAGATGCTGACTGCTGTCAGGAAATCAGAAGACCCTTAATCCTTGGGAGAAGAGCAATGACCAATCTCGATCAAATAGTTAAGAGCAGAGACATCACACTGACAACAAAGGTCCGCATAGTTAAAGCAATGGTGTTCCCCGTAGTAACATATGGCTGCGAGAGCTGGACCATAAGGAAGGCTGAGAGAAGGAAGATAGATGCTTTGGAACTGTGGTGTTGGAGGAAAATCCTGAGAGTGCCTTGGACTGCAAGAAGATCAAACCAGTCCATCCTCCAGGAAATAAAGCCAGACTGCTCACTTGAGGGAATGATATTAAAGGCAAAACTGAAGTACTTTGGCCACATAATGAGAAGACAGGACACCCTGGAGAAGATGCTGATGCTAGGGAGAGTGGAGGGCAAGAGGAAGAGGGGCCGACCAAGGGCAAGGTGGATGGATGATATTCTAGAGGTGACGGACTCATCCCTGGGGGAGCTGGGGGTGTTGACGACTGACAGGAAGCTCTGGCGTGGGCTGGTCCATGAAGTCACGAAGAGTCGGAAGCGACTAAACGAATAAACAACAAAAAAACTCTACTCTGTGCTCCATCAGACTGCCATAATGGATGTGACCTGGAATAGGTAAAGGTAAAGGTTTCCCTTGACGTAAAGTCCAGTCGTGTCCGACTCTAGGGGGCGGTGCTCATCTCCGTTTCAAAGCCTTGGAGCCGGCGTTGTCCATAGGACACTTCCGGGTCATGTGGCCAGCATGACTCACGGAACGCCGTTACCTTCCCGCCGAAGCGGTACCAATTAATCTACTCACATTTGCATGTTTTCGAACTGCTTGGTGTGCAGGAGCTGGGACGAGCAACGGGAGCTCACCCCGCCGCGCGGTTTCGAACCGCCGACCTTCCGATCGACAGCTCAGCGGTTTAACCCGCAGCGCCACCGCGACCTGGAATAATAGCCACAAATATTTGTAGTACTTTCAGATGCCATAAAACATGTGAGGGAGAAAAACGCAAACAACAACATCTGTTTCAATTATTACCAGTGTAGTTTAAGACTGCAAATGACTTATGGAAGGTTTGTAGTTATCACCGAGTGAATGAGCAGATCAAGTTGCATTATTTGAAAGAGTAAATCTTAAAGTACCTTCCTTGCCACCCCACCTTGGACAGTAATTTGACTTTGTATTGGCTTGCGATAAAACAACTTGAAGATAGTCTGAAGATATTGTGTTTTGCTAAATTAATGTAGCATTACTTGAAAAACAATGAAGCAGCGCTGTACAGCTGATGGAGATTATCATGGGAGAGAAAGTAGTCTTGAATGGCACAAAAATATTACCAGGCAAGGAATAGGGCAAATTATGACCTGATTTTTTAGTTTTATGGGGAAAAATAGGAACTCACTTTGCTGCAATTGTGTACCTGTTTACCTAGGAGTAAGGTCCATTGCACTCAGCAAGCATTGCTTCTCTCAGTAAAATGTTAGGAATACAAATCCAGTAAGGGTACAATTGTAGGGCTGTTGTTTGAGAATAAATCCAGTAAAAGTGACTGCATAAAACTTTATAAACCTAAAAGGCTGTCAGGAGAAATATCAGTTGGAAAAACAGACCCCTAACGGAATTTAATCTCCTTCATATCAGATATAACTCACACTGTAACCCTATGCAGGTCTATTTAGCCGTATACCTACCAAACTCAATATATTAGCTCGTTCGTGCCTAGGAAAGTGTAGAGAATAGAAAACTTCATCACTATTACTCTTCTTTAATATAACATTTACTTTTTAAAAATTCAAATGGCTAAATGAAGGAAGGCCTATCATGTCATAATTAAAGTCAACATATGTTGGGTCTTGCTAAGAAAAATGTATTTGTACATACTTTTTATGTTAGAAGGAATATTTGGTGAAACACCCCAGAGACAGTTTTCTAACAGTAGCTTGCAAATATTTATAGATGCATCATAGCATACTGTACAGCAAAAGTTAAGGACTTGTGTAGCTCTATCAATTGTCTTTCTTTCTTGAGCTTGTTTGGAGATTCTGGCAGGGAAGTGTGGCTATTGTATACCCTTGACCAAAGAGTGGTGCACTCCTATCTGGCATGGTCATCCTCTTCCACCTCTTCCACAAGTGCACAGCTTTGAGGACACCACACATGGAATGATGACGAGGAACTGGGCCATCCATCTAGCCAGCCAGATCAGCCAAATCAACCCTGATGATAAATGTGGTGACAGATGTCACAGCCAGATCACCCTCACTTCAGTGCTCAATTGCTGTTGCCATTAGAAAGATTTGGACTTAGCTTTTATTTTAGGGAGCTGTATGGATAATCTCAACTGTACCAGGTAATTTTCTCCAATCTTCCTCTGTTACATTTCTTCTTTTATTGTACATTACACTGTGTTGTTTTGCTTATTAAAATGATAATAGAAAAGAGTAGCTCTTTTCTTACTTTTTGGTCTTTGGCTGCACATCTGTAAAGTAAATATAGTCTCTCCCAAGTAGCTGACATCTCTATTTCATGGCTACAGTCACTATCTTTGAATTTCTGAGCCATGAGGATGACATCTATTACTATTTCTCTTCCTATTTGCATTGAGTCGGCATTGCCTGTTGAGATAAACTGTCTATCTGAAGCCTGGCTTTTGTACTTTCTTGTAAGAATTGTAGATATGTGTAAAATTATCATTTTTAGAAAACCTGATATAAAAAGTGAAAGTGGATATGTACTATAAGATGATGGGGTTGCATGGATATACACACATATTATGATTTGTGACTCTGTATATTTTCAGTAGGTGGGATAGGTTGTGGGGGCAGGGAGACCATCCTGAGTGGCCGAACACCAGGAGAACATAAAAAAGCCCCTTCTACTTAATGTTCTTTTTTCTTGTGATCAGCTGTTTTAAGGCTGCTTATAATTAAAAGAACTGTGAGAGAAAAGAATCATGCCGTTGAGTGTCACAAGTGGTTTACTTCTCAGCCTTAAATACTACATATCTAACTCCTACTCTTCACCAGTGATCTATAGTGAAATATACGTGGCAAATTTATGCTCCTATCACTCATCCACTAACCCATCTGAGACTCATGGAGATTTCATATCAGTAACTTCAAAATCAATCAGCCTGTCCGATAAATGTTTCCTGTCTCATACAATATTATTTCTTCTCCCAAATCAATCCTGAAAGTTTGGCAGCTTTTCTTTAAATTTTGTGATGCATAGCCCAAGTCAGTAAATTTGTTCTACAGCAAATAGTTTTCTATTAATAGGCAAAATATTTTGGGGATTTGTTTCTAGCCATCTAAAGGTTAGTAGTACTTGTTTATTTTTTTTTATTTTTCCCTTGATGCACTATATGCAGATAGACTTAAATCCAGTCTAGATCATATGCATATTTATACAGTAAGTTCTCCAAAAAGGTTTGTGCATAATATTGCAGCATTAGAGCTACAAAAACAATACTTATATCAACCATTTATATGGATATGTTTAAGAAAGTGATATAACAATTAATTTGTTAATTTACATGCGATTGCATATTTTATCAACTGGTCAACTTGAGTTCTTTCCTAGGATAATAAGAAAATTATATATAAGAGCAGTCATCTTTTATTAAAAGGAAAGCCATTTTTATCAATTTTGCCATTACTGAAACACATTGCAAGCAAGTTGGTACTTTAAAAATATTCTTAATTTGCAGTTCTTCTGAATATTTTATTCTCCCCACCCCAACCAATTAATCAGTCACTGCATGGTCCAGCCAAAGCTGCTGCAAGTTACTCCAAGCAATTAGGAGGTAGCTGGCTCAGCTCACTGGAGGAGTATTTTCTGTTCACTCTAACTTGACATATTTGTCTTCTGGTAGGCTATACCCACTATATGCACACACACCCCCCATATCTAAGGAATCAAGCATAGGCGGAAGATGGGAGGCACTTATTATCTAACGTGGAGAGCAACATTGGCATGCGAGGGGCCCATGACATTCCCTAGACTTGAATGCAGCTTTGAGGCTTCTTCAGTTTCTCCTGGACCTCCTGAGGTTCTGAATATTGAGACAGGTCATTTCCCTATTAGTAACTTTACTGTCTTCTAGAGTCACATGATCGTCATTGTGCCAAAGAACAGTAATGAGGACAGGCTTGATACCACTTTTAACAGTGGCTGGGTGATGCTTTGAAGACACTGTAAATCACTGGCCAAAGACTCCAAATTCAAATTAGATCCCCCACTGCTGTTATTACTTCTGGTGCTGCAAAAATTATTTGATTATCTATCATCACATCAGTGCCTTTATTTAAAGTATCTACCTGCAGCACTGACATTCACAGATCAGGTTCACCGAACATGCTAAACTTATTCTGGTCTAGCAAATCATTTTTATGTCCAAACAAACCATATTATTGCTTGGGATGACTTGGTTCACAAAACATGCTAAGATAATGGCTGAATTCTCCCAAATTCCCCAATCCTATTTTAACACAGCCTTGCATTTTGGGCAAGCTCAGCAGATAAGCATCCAAATATATTGTAAAATTGATTTATTTTCCAGCTATTTAGTAATTATGATCTGACTGATTTAATGCTAACAATGCACATTGTGCTTCACAGAATTAGAAAAAAGTAATGTTCCTGACCTAAAACAGTCTAAAAGTGAGCACACTTTTAGGAAGATGAAGGCAAGAGCATACAGAGAAAAATATGTATTCAGATGGATGGATGGATGGATGGATGGATGGATGGATGGATGGATGGATGGATGGAGGATGGATGGATGGAGGATGGATGGATGATGGATGGATGGTTTAAACAAGGCCTAAGATGTTGAGTTATTGACCTGGTAACTTACTAAAGAAAATTTGATTCAATTAAACATCCCCCCCCCCAAAGCTGGTTGTCATTCATCAGGCAAACCACTGAACCAACTTATATTATTTACAAAGTTCATACAGTATCTTTCTTTTTCCTTGAGTGTGTGGCTGGGACTTCGGCCTTCTTAGTCAGAAATGGCATGAAGTATCAAAACGCTGAACATATTTACTGCCTCATTTGCAAAAAAAGAATCCAGCTATTTGAGAATGTTTTCGGCATAAGCTATCCTATGGAAGCTGAATACTCAAAAATCAATGATGAAACTGAAAAATCTGCTGGGAAGTCATCATTTCCTAGGTGCGAAAAATGGAATGTTTACAGTTAGGGGTTCAAGAAGGTGGTGGTTCAAGATGATCCCAAAAGGACCTTTCTTTTCTATACATTCTGATCCTAAGATTTCTATACTTGAATTATTGGTGCCATGTGACAATATCTTTTACATTCAACAGCCACAGAAGGAATTGAAAGCTTGCACCATTCTGGTAATAAGTTGCCAGTAGAAACTACAGTGGTGCTTAAAAGTTTGTGAACCCTCTTGAACTATCAAAATTTCTGCATAAATATGACCTGAAACACAATCTTTTCTCCATCCAAATCCTAAAACTAGAGAACCCAACTAAACAAATGAGTCAAAAACATTATACTTGTTCACTGATTTATTGAGGAAAATGATCCAAAGCTACATATTTAATTGGGTTCTCTTTGTCTAGTTTTAGGTATTGGGTGAAGAACAGATCACATTCTAGTTCATATTTATGCAGAAATAATGATAAATCAAGAAGGTTCACAAACTTTTAAGCACCACTGTAGGATAATCAGTGATGGTGGGTTACTCCTATTTTTGCCCACATGCAAGGGAAGTAACTTAGGCTAGCTTATTTATTTATTTAGCAATTAGTCTGTGTTGGAAAAGAGAAATGCATAAGAGAGATTTGAGATTTCTTAGAAATCTGAGTTGGAACACAAATCAGATGAAATGTGAATTCTGTTAACATCTCATCTTATATTCAGCCTGAATATAGGCTAAAATAAATTGTGAATCAGTCATGCCATTAGTTTTCAGCAACCTCTTTCCACAAAACTGAACTCTAGATAAGCACCAGCTTTACTAAAACTTCACCGCTTAGAAAAAGTGTACATGTAAATAACAGTACATTGAGAAATCAATGTATCCTACTACAATGCAAGAAATAAACCAACAGGCACATAAGATGGATAATTTCTAACTCAAGACCTTCTACCTTGATATTTAACATGGTTCATAAGTTTCAAATATTGTAGTAGCAATCACTATTTCTAACAGATGAAATATATATGATATTGAAAAGGGATTACAGGTAGTCTTTGCTTAACAACCACAATTGGGACCGGAATTTCAGTTGCTAAGCAAGCAGTCATTAAGCAAATCTGGCCTGATTTTACAATCTTTTTTTGGAGTGGTTGTTAAGCAAATCGCTGTGGGCATTAAGCGAACCATGTGGTTGTTAAGCAAATCACGCAGTTTCCCGTTGATTTTGCTTGCCTAAAGCTGGCCGGGATGGTTGAAAATGGTAGTCATGTGACCATGTGATGCTGCAACAGTCATAAATGCGAATTGGTTGACAAGCACCCAAATTGTGATCATATGACCATGGGGACGCTGTGACGGTCGTAAGTGTGCGGACCAGTTGTAAGTCATTTTTTTCAGCACCATCGTAAGTCCAAACTGTCAGTAAATGAATGGTTGTTAAGTGAGGACTAGCTGTAATGAACAAATAATACAAACTAAAAGCTGATGTTATTAACCTGGTATGTGACTTCTAAAACTAGGTATTTCATAGACAACAACTCAAAATTCTGCAATGCAATGCATTAGGAAAAACAAGGATTATCCAAACTGTTGAGATTTACAATGCAGAATTTTGTGAAACAGCAGAACAATGGGTGCAGCTGATGTTTTGATTTCTTAATGTCTAGAAGAAAGCACTTTATTCATTATCAGTACAGCCTATAAAATATGTTCTAGATACTGAGAACTTGAAATCTAAAAATGGGAAATATGGCCTGGGAGAAAATGTAGAAGCAGTGAAAGACTTTGTATTTCTAGGTGCAAAGATTACTGCAGATGCTGACTGCAGTCAGGAAATCAGAAGACGCTTAATCCTTGGGAGAAGAGCAATGACCAATCTCGATAAAATAGTTAAGAGCAGAGACATCACACTGACAACAAAGGTCTGCATAGTTAAAGCAATGGTGTTCCCCGTAGTAACATATGGCTGCGAGAGCTGGACCATAAGGAAGGCTGAGAGAAGGAAGATAGATGCTTTGGAACTGTGGTGTTGGAGGAAAATCCTGAGAGTGCCTTGGACTGCAAGAAGATCAAACCAGTCCATCCTCCAGGAAATAAAGCCAGACTGCTCACTTGAGGGAATGATATTAAAGGCAAAACTGAAGTACTTTGGCCACATAATGAGAAGACAGGACACCCTGGAGAAGATGCTGATGCTAGGGAGAGTGGAGGGCAAAAGGAAGAGGGGCCGACCAAGGGCAAGGTGGATGGATGATATTCTAGAGGTGACGGACTCATCCCTGGGGGAGCTGGGGGTGTTGATGACCGACAGGAAGCTCTGGCGTGGGCTGGTCCATGAAGTCACGAAGAGCCGGAAGCGACTGAACGAATAAACAACAAAGCATATGGAAGTATTAATAAACTTCTGTTTCATTTGACAAGCAGTTGTCCAGTGATCTATAACTGTAGATATCTGACTGTAGATCTCTTCTAGACTGAATAAAACAGAAAATATGGACTGCAAAGAGCAAAAGGTAATTCTCACAATATGGAACGGCATATAACATCCTATTCAAAATGTTGGTTGCAGTCAAGCAAGCATTTATAGTAATGACACATATATGTTCTTATTATAGTTCCTGCTTTAGCTCATTTATCAAATCATATGAACATTTCTGTTAATTATCCAGGACATTTGTCAGTGTTTAAAGTAATGCTGATTGAACTGTGATACAATGAACATGCACGTTCTTAAAATATCTGAAGAGGTAACAGTCTGAAAGTTGAAGATACTTCAATGTTTGTGACAGACTAAAGAAACTCAGTGTGGCAGTTGTTAAGTATCTCATAACACAGATACCAAAATGCAATTGTAACTGAGCTTTTTTATAACTGCAATTTCTGATCTATAAGCAGACAATGAAACTGCTGAAACATCTACACCTGCTGCAGCAAATATTCCATATTCATTGCAATGTGAAATTCAAATACACAAGAGCACACTGGTAGAAGACAAATTCACTACTCCCAGGAAGACTGAAAAAAGAATTTATAATCCAGCTGTTTCCATTTCTTGTGAGAGGATATTCAGTGGAGCAGGAATCCTTGTTAAAATGCTTTGTCCATCCATCCATCCATCCATCCATCCACCCATCCATCCGCTGTTTCCTTCCTAAAGGGTGAAAAGAAATAGTAAGCCAATTAAATTAAAGGTATGAGATGAGGAAAAAAAGGAAATACTATAGAGCTGAATCTATTTTATGTCAACACCACCCACAATGCAACTCCATCCTTGCAAACCAATGATGCTTCCACCATGTCCATATGCTTCTCCATACATTGGGACATCTTATTTAAATGTCTCGCCTCTTTCTTTCTGAGGTCTCATCAATACTATCCAACCACTGCTTTCTCAGTCTTCTTCCTTTTGACTTTTTTACTCTTCCTTCATATATTGGTTTTGCAATGTGATCATCATTCATGCTCTCTATATGAGCAAAGTACCTCAGTGCATTTCTTACTTTCATACTGATCACTCACTTTTGTATTCAGTCCACATTAATTCAGCACCTATTCATTCTTGACTCTTTCTTCTTTTATCACACTCTTTAGGTACTCAATTTCCTATATATTCAGCTTATTCTTGTGTTTCTCCTGACATACCTAACCTTCGCTTCCATAGAATGGTCAGGAGGAGCACACTTAACAATGTTTTCAGTTGTTATTTCAGCAAACATTCATTCCTCACAACAGATGACATATAAACTTCTAATCAGCATTTGCAGATCTTAAAATTTCTCAATTTCCTGTCTTTAGTGAAACATTCTACCAAGATACACAATGCGCATTCTTGCTTTAGTTTATGTAGGTATAACTTGCAATTGTTCACATTAACTCACCCATCAAACACAATCATCTTGGTCATTGACACATCACCTTTCAGATCCATATTCCTATCCAACATTGGCAGCAAATCATTCAGCTTCTTAGCCAACATTACATTATTTGCATCATTAACTAAGTCCACATATGTTCATACCTCTATCAACAGATCTCTACCATCACAAGCATTACCACAAGCATTCCTTATAGGTTTATTCATCCATTAAACATGCTTGTTTAATCACTTATCTTTGTCTTAGTCCATGCTCATTTGAAACCTTTCACTATAAATTTTATTAATTTTCATGCATGGCTTACTTCCATCATATACTGTATTGCTTTGCATTCAGCAACCAATTATTAACTTTGTACTCAAAATATTCCATAATGTACTTTATCATACATTTTTCTCAACAAATATAGAGTAAATTTTCTTTTTTCACATCCTTCCATTTGTAAATGACTTGGTGAAGAGTAAAATCTGGTCTTCATACCATTACCTGGCAAGAAACCATACTCTGCTTCCCAAATTTTGTTCACTGATACTTCTCGTATCATTTTGATCAGAATTTTGCCAAATGCCTTCCCAGGCGCATGTCACAATTTCATTGCCTGATAGTTTTGCATTCACTCGTGCCACTTTTCCCTTTGGGTGAGGGAACAATAGCAGCATTTTTCCAACCATCAGGCACAGATGCAGCCTGCACACACTTAATAAACAAGTCACACAGCCATTTCATAACTAAACCATACCCATGTTTTAACATTTCTCCACTTCTGCCATCTAAACTTGCAGCCTTGCTATTTTCTACATTTTTACCGCATTTATTATTTCTTTTTCATCATGTTTTTTTTCCTTAACATTTATAGCATTCATTTCAATTCTAGTCATCAACATGCCACTATAATTACGTATGAAACTTTAAAATACTCCTTCCATCATTCCTTTACTTTACTTCATCCCAAATCATTTCATCACTTTTATTTTTAATTCTGTTCACTCTGCTGGAGGCTCCCTGCCTCGTTTTGGTTGCCTACTATACTTCCAAGCCAGCTTTTTATTTCCATAAAATAGTTCTCTCTTTTTATCTTAAGTTTTCTTTATTTTTGCAACTATATTTTTATGCACACAATACAAACCCTTATTTTTTAGCAATTGATTTCTTATATGGATTTTTCTCATCCATACACTAATTCCATTGCACATCTTTTTTCATGCTTCCCATTAGTGTAGATCCACATACTTGTAAATCTTTTCATTTTCTCCCAAGCAGCTTCCACATCCTTTTAACCCATATCTACTTTCCACTCATTTGATTGAAACATTAATCTATTTTCTAATATTTTTTCATAGAAGATGCAGAACATGCAACTATCATCAACCTATGGATTCCTATTTTCATATTCCCCCATAACAACCTACAGGACTCCAATTCAAATTCTCTGACATACATTCTAGTCCTTTCATTCACAATTAAATCTACACCATCACTTCCCTGCATATATTCATCAAGGTCACTCCTCAAGATCAGACCACTTTCATTCCTATCTATTCCATTGTTCCCCTTTCTTTTAGATTCATAGACATTGTACAACATATCTATTTTTCTTTCATTTGTTAATTCATACTCTTGTACATTTATTCCCCTTACATTCCAAGTCCCTATACCATGGTCGTCATCAGATTGGTTCATAGATATTGACCTCCGCTGTCTATCATGGCTTTGGTCAATCAAGGCTTTCACATGCTTTTTAGTTAATTAGAGAAGGTGTACACTAGTTATATAAACTAAATATAAGCCAACTGTGGTTATGAAATCTGAGTCAGAGTGACATCTGAGCCCTGCATTACTATGTTTACTGTTTTTAAATTTTCCCATGTTTTGCAAACTTGAAAAACCATGTTTTTTCATTCCAAAAACTATATCAATTTTTAAAATATGATTTGTTTCCTGAACTCTTTTATCCATATGCAAATAATCAACTAAATTATTAATTAACCCAAACTGTAAAAATTCCAGTTTAAACTACTCTTGATACTACTCCACTTTTAGACTTGGTTGAGAAGTCATTAAGTGTATCTACTCTGCTTTGCCTTAATTGAGTAGATGATAGGCTTTTAGTCAGCCATTTTAGAGGCAATTTTTTTTTCCTGCTGGCATGATGGAAGAAATTTGCTAAGAAGCTATTCACAAATCCTTTTGCTATTCTATCTTGTTCAAAATCTCCACTAATATTTTGTCTGTACAAGCAGGCGCAAAAACAATTATATATAACCAATTGATGTTCTGAATGCTTTATATAAAATATAACAGGAATTGGGTTAAACAAAACGTGTAAATAGATAGATAAAAGATGAATGTATGAATAGATGAATGTAAGATACCAATAGGTAGCAAATGCATAGACAGAATCAATAGACAACAAGAGTGAGAGACAGCAACAATAAACGCAGATGAAAGTGACAGTAAAGGTGAGTTGGAATATTAACAAAAAAATTGTGTAAGGATGATGAGTAGGGGATATTGGTAAAGAAAAATAAGCAAGTTCATATATAATGGATTGGTTAAGAAAATAATGGGAAAGGATGGGCAGTATACAAATGGAAAGGAGAAAATAGATGTAAAATGCTGGATTGATGAACAGAGATGAGAAAAAACACAGAAGCAAAAGAAGATTGTATGCCATGAATATAAAACTGTAAAAAAGTTGTAGGTGGATAAAAATGTGAAGGAGCACAATCCAAATAGCTAGAGAATACATGTGATTAGGTAGGAACCAAAAGACAAATTAATATGAAGTAAATGAGATGTGAAGGAGGGAAGGACAACTGTTGATTGTGTGAGAGACCATGTAGAAAAAGGCTAAAAAAGACCAAAAGAAGGTAAAGATGTCAAAGACCAAGTAGTCTTTCTACAGGAAAAGGTGGAAATGAATGGAAGTGAAATGTAAACAGGATAGGCAAATGAGTAGATAGAAAGGAGGAAGCAACAGCCAGTCCAGAACATTATTTGCCAAAATAACTATGGAAGGGTTTGAGACAGCAGCGCTAGGTGGGACAAAATGAAGTATAGGAATTAAATGAGTGAAGAGATGGGAAGGGAAGAGGTGGAGAAGCTGGTAAATGAATCTAGCTGGATAACTAGATAGATGCAGAATATGGGGGTTCAGATGCCAATGGAAATGAAGATTCATGGGTGAAGTAAGAAAATGGAGGGATGAGCTTCTGTGTCAGCTTGACTGAAGACAGGGGTGAAGAAAGGCACTTTTGTTTCTTCCCTAGAACCTCATGGGAGGTGGAGCTCTGGCCAGGAGTGTCCCAACAGCCCCAAAACTTGGGCTCAGTCTTCCATTCAAGACAGCCACCACTACCACTTCCTCCAACGATGCATATGGCAGACCAGCGCCCCCACTCACCACTTTCACCCTCCTCCTCCTGCTCCACCTCCTTTCCCTCCTCCCCTCTCGTCGCTCCTCCCCCTTTCTCCCGGCGGCCATTGGCCCAGTCCCCGCCGCCCCCTCACGCCGCCGCTCAGCTGAGGAGACAATGGGCGATCAAAGAAGGGGAGGGGGAGGAGGAAGAGGATGGCGCTAGACGAGGCGAGAGCCCGGCCGTGTGGCGCTTTCTCTGCACTCGATTAGTGATCCTAGAGGGAGAGTCAGCCAGGCGCCGGAGCGAGGCGCTGGAAGGGACACCGAGTGGTGGCGGCGGCGGGTACAGGGAGTCCTTGCTGCTGCAGCTGCTACCTCCTCCCCCGCCCCCTCCCCGCTCTCCCGCGCCTCGCGAGCAAAGTGTGCGAGAGTGTGAGTGTGAGTGTGAGTGAGCGAGCCCCGTTGCGCAGCTTGGTTTGCGCACAAGCACCACCAGCAGCGGAGGAGGAGGGCGGCAGAGGCACCACCAGCACCAGCACACCACCACCACCCGGGCATTTGAGGAGAGGAGCGCTGTGGAGCGAGGCAGATACACGCATATCTGAGGGGGAAAGCGAAGCAGCAGCAGCAGCAGCAGAGGCCACGCCAGACACCAAGTGAGACAAAAGTATCTCCAAACCAGCACCCAACTCCACCTGGGGAGGCAGGCGGCAGGCGGGCGCCTCAGCATGGCTTCCGAGGAACTCTACGAGGTAACAGCCCCAATGCTTCCCCCTCACCTCGTCCCCGCCTTCCTTATTCCCGCCCCCCGCTTTTTTCGGGGTGTGTGAAGGCTAAAACCTGGCGCCCCCTCTCCCCAGTTTCTTTTTGCTTCTCCCTTTTCTTGGCGGGGCCCTGTGTGTGCGTGTTTCCAAACTGCGAGTCTGCCTCTCTTCCCTCCCCCAGTTTCGCTAGAGGAGGACGGAAATATGACTGAAAGGAGGAGACGATAAAGTGTAACCATTGGCTTGCGCTTTCTCTCTCTCTCCCTTTTTACCCGCCCCCCCCCAACTCCACGGCCACCCCTTACCCTCTCCAGTCTCGCCACGAGGAAGGGAAGGGTGGGTGCCGGACGTAGCGGCGCTGACAGCCGCGACTTGCCCAGACCCTCTTGCGCACAAAAGTGTTACGGTAGTGTGCAAAAATGTGTGCAGAAGCCGTGTCCTCTTTGGGCAAGGCGAAAGGAAGGCTTATCTTCTTCTCTTTTGAAAGTACGTTGACACCTTGCCTGGCAAGCCAGCTGCGTTGATGCAAAACATGAAACATCCAAAGCTAACATTACTCTAAATTCTTTAGCAGAATGGACAAGTTTTGGGGATTTTTTCGGGGGGGGGGTTGCTGGTTCAAACACATGCTATTTTATTGGAGGGATGCCTAGGTGATTAAGTGTTATAGAAAAGAGCCTTGTTAGCTTTGCTTAAGGATTGGGGAAAGTGACTTTTTTAACTTTGAATTTCCAGTCTTTTGATGTGATTTATAAATCTTTAATGTCTACAAGCACATGCTGCGATTTCTCTTGAATGCAATTTCCTGTTTTTTGAAAATATTTTATGGAGTATTTTAAATAGGGTAATGTTGCATTAAATCTTTGGAACCATTCTAATTAATTTGGTAGATAAACATTCATTGAAGAGTCAGTATTTTCTTGAACCATGGACAAATACTTAGGTTTGGTATATTTGTGTGTTTAAATTACTAGTATTCATGTGAGCCTGGAACCCCTTAGAATCACTAAAATATATTGAATAATAGTACAAAACTTAGGGTACAGCTGTTAACACACTTACTAGGGATTATGCTCCACTGACTTTATAAAACTTTATTTGTAGTAAACAAATGCAGTGTTGTACTCTTAATGTTGTACTCTAAGTGATGCAGTAGGAAGAATGTAGGAACCGAAAATATTTCCAGTTCAGCTGATCAGTGGACAGTAGTCCATATCTATGAGTGAGCAGAGTTCATCTTTTGAACAAATGAAGTTTTTGAACTAATAATCTGATTGATGATTATGTGCCACCAAGTGTCAACTCTTAGAGAACACATAGATAGGTTTTTCTCCAGGATTATCCATCCCCAACCTGGTACTTCAGTCTTCCAATGGTGCACCTATCACTGCTATAATTGAGTCCATCCACCTTGTTGTTGGTCATCTCCTTCCTTCAACCTTTCCAGCATTATAGACTTCTCAAGAAAGTTAGCGCTTTGCATAAAGTGTTCAAAATATCATTAGAGCTTGGACACTTGTGTCTTGAGTGAGCACTCTTGAATTGTTCTGTGATCCAGTAATCTACAATCTCAATTTAAGGTATTGTTGGAGTGAGTAAATTATGACTAAAGGCTTCAAAGATTTGGGGGATCTTTAGAGGGCAAGCCAAACAAATTATTTGAGGGAACTTGTCAGTGATATAATAACTTAGCGGCAGGTTCAGTCTGTTAGGCTTTTTGAATCTTTAACTATATTTCATAAGTGTTTATATTTTCTGAATTGTTTTCCTCTAGGAAGGTCATTGGACAATTTAATTCAGCTCCTTATTTCTGATGTTGTGAATTCTTAAAACTGTCATTCAGAAATGGAACTGGAATGGAATTGGTTATGTACGACTGTATTAACCCAGACTGTTGGTTGCACAGAGTGGTCCCCTTCAAGATGCATTGTATTTACTTTATCACTCAAGTCATATTAAATCGGCCATCGAAAATTAACCGTATCAATTAAAGGAGTTGGCAGGTAGCTTGAGAAAACAAATTAAGATGATATTAAATAGTGTGGCAGGTGCTTTATGTAAGTGCACCATTTGGACCTTACCTGGAATGGAACAATTAACTAAGGCTATTGTCCTGAGCAGCTGATTAGGTGCCACTAAATTCAGTAGCACTTAGTTCCTGTAGCTTTTCACAGAATGGATGGATCAGGTGAAAAAGATTGTATTGTGAGTTAGGTTGGGTATAGAAACTTTCTTTACAAATATACTTACTTCTTTTAAAAGTTCTGATTATAGTGTCTTTCTTTTTAAAACCAGAATTACTCTTGAAAAATTTGCAAACAAAATTTAAAAACACCACCATTTCTTGATAATCATTCATGCTATGTTTCAGAGGGAAAAGAACTGAATCTGATTATTTGTAAAAGGATAATCAGCCTGTTTTACTGAGATACATATCTTATTCAGATAAAGGTATAATACTGTGATTCTCTGTTGCATTTTATAGTTAGTAGTTTGGAATCACTAATGTAGAGTACCCTTGGTTCTTTGACAATTAGCTGACTTTAGCATTAGGAGGCAGTAACATTGTAGAAATCTCAAATGATTAAAATAATAAGATATTATACCTCATTTTCTTGGAATTCCAGAAAACTGTTGAAATATAATATAGGAGTCTATATATGTATGCATCTAATAAACCAACTAGGGAATGGTGTTACTACTATTTTCTTCAAAGCATTTTTTAATGGGAAAAACATGGATTAATAAATTACTTGAAAGGTTTGTGTGTGTGTGTATACGCAGAAAATTGTAGAAAAAAGATAGCACTGCAACTTAAGCAACAACTTGACCAACCCTTGCTTTCTTACTAAAAAAGAACTTGCTTGGAGAAGTTGTAGATTAAATTTATTCATACTGGATTTAGTTGTCCTTTGGTTTATAAAATAATTGAAAGGATAGTATGAAGATCAAATAAAAAAATATTAGTGTCAAAGTTAAGTACTTGTCTGTTTGTTTCAAAAATGTTTTCAGGAATTAAAAAAAATAAATATTCATTCAAAGAGTTGGATAAACCATGAGCATCATTAATCAGGCAAGCCTGCCTGCCTGCCTGCCTGCCTGCCTGCCTGCCTGCCTGCCTGCCTGCCTGCCTGCCTGCCTGCCTGCCTGCCTGCCTTCCTGCCTTCCTTCCTTTTATGGCATGGACATTTTTTATGATAAGAAATCCTATCCTCCATTCATCTCCAAAATCTTTAGAAAGTCATTGGTAAATTACTTGCATTACTGAGTGACCCAACGCATAAGCAAATACATACTACCTTTATGAATGTGTTCTCTTTGAGAAATTGAGAATCAGTAGGTTATGTGAAGTTGTGATTTCAAGTACATTGAATATACTATATACTTTTTGACTCCATAGAGGTTTTACAGAAAAATCTTACAAGTTGATTACAAGTGCACAGGTATAGGATGGGAGACATACCTTTTTCACCAGGTATTAGTGAAATACCTGTGAAAAAGATTCTGGAATAGATGACTGCAATCTGAATATGAGTTTTCTAAAGGCAAATACAATGTTAATTTGCATCAACAACAACATAGCTTCCAAATCACAGGTTATAATAGCTCACCCTTATTCTGCTTTAGTTAGATCTTACCTCAGATACTGTGTCTGGTTCTGGTCATCACACTTTAAGTAGAATTCAAAGAAACAGGAACAGAATTGGAAGGACAGTGAGAATCATTAAGGGATTATAAATTCTTATAGAGATAGATTGAAGTAGCTGAGCATGTTTAGGCTTGAGAACTTACAGGGATATCATCACACTGTTAACAGAGGCCTCTGCAGGGGGTAGTGGGGGAAAATGATAAAAGTAGCATCACGCAATACCAACTCTGCCCTTTTGGTATGTGCATCAGGATGTTGCACACATATGAAAGAGAAGAAGTTGTGTCACAATTAAGTGATGCACAGTTGAGTGATGTTGTCATAATTTGACAAAAATGCTGTATCCTGCAGATCCTATTAAATGTGGATCCTGTTAATTCATGGAAAATGTCAGGATGTACTCTAGAATTATGGATTTAAGTTACAGAAAGCCAAATTCCAACTGAATATTAGAAAAGACTTGCTAAAAGTAAGAGCAGTTTGATAATAGAACTAATTACCCCAAAAGGTGATGGGCTTTCCTGTACTGGATAAGTTTAATCTGTTGGGTGTGCTTTAATTTCAGTACCTTCATTGATCAGGAGTCTGACTTATTGGCCTAAATGATCCCTTCCAAAAACTATCTAAGATAGTTTTTCAGGTGCTGCACTTTCAGAAGTAATTTCCTTGGCAGCTGGGATACAGTATTCTCTTAGTGATGCCCTTGCAATGGAACTTTCTCTTAGAGACTTTTATATGACTTAAAGATTAATAGATAATAAAAATGTTTTTCATTGGTTTTACACATGCTAAGCCATAACGTAGTTTGGTCTCTTTGTGTTCAGTATATGGTATGAATCCATATTATGCAACAGATACGCTTAAAATAAACCCGGTATAAGATGTGTGAATCAACCCATTTGGGCTTAATCAGTATGCCATCTTTAAAATAAACAATTAGGGTGAAATGTTGTGTTTATTTGTGTTAATAGATTGTTAGATGCTTTGCTGTTTTAATGAACTGTTTTGGCAATCTTGTATTTTTTTTTCTTATTTTGGTAGCTTTAATAATAGTATATTACAAGATAATATAAATTATATTAAATAATAGTATTATATCTTTTTGAAAATTATTCTTTGGATCTTCTAGTAAAATTTAAAAAATGGTGTAAAATACTTGTAAAATTGAAAATAGACTTGTAATAGCTTATACAACCTAGTTAGCTAGAGAATTTAGAATTATTGCAATAATTAACATCAATGCCTGGCAACTTTCTGTCTTTACATTGGTCACTTTATTGTTTGAAAAAATATGTAGTAGAACAGATCAAATATATCTTGAAACCTGTAACACACTTTAAGTGACGAGTTTCTTTAGGTCAGGAATGGGGAACCTGTAGGTCTCCATCTGTAAGAGCCTGAGCATCATGTCAGTAGTGAAGGATGTTAAAAGTTATAGTAACAGAAGTAGCATCTGGAGAGCCATGAGTTTCCTACTTTTGTTCAAGGAAGAGAGGACTAGCCCTTGTGGTTTTGATTTAACTTAACAAAGAATGGCATAATCAAGATAAGTGTGATGGGAAGAGGAAGAGAAAATTCTCATCTATGTAGGACCCAAATGGTGTCCAAATTTATGTTGGTAGTAGCCATATAATCCTCAGTCTGATTTTACTGATTATGTTAAGTGATTACTATTGAGTTTTATTTATTATTAAATCAGTGTGTAACTTCTGGGTTATGAAAATTCTTCCCATCACAAGATATTAAGGTGGGCAGCTGTATTATAGTCTACTTTTTGTCAATAATCATAATAGGAATGAAGAAATACAGGAGTAAATACATGGAAAACATAAATTGAAACAAAATGTATGAATGCTAAATATTCTTGGAAATGCAACATATGCATGTACTAGGAAGCTGTAGGCAGTTGTGGCTCCCCAGCTTTAAGTACCTAAAACATAATATTATAACTAGTTAATTCATCACAACTTTGATGAGACCTGAAGGAGATATGATATGAAATGAGGTTAAACAATGATTAATCTAGTCAAAAATTGTACTGTGAAAATTGTCTAAACATTTCTGGAAGTGTGGTGTCACATCTTTATTTCTCATTCCTCTTTTTAACATTTCTCCCTTCTTTACAATAACAGGTATGTGATGATGACGATGACGATGATATTTTTATCCCACTTTTTTTACATATAAGTCAAGGTGGCGAACACACCTAATTCTTCTGCCTCCTACTTTCCCCACAACAACCACCTTGTGAGGTGGGTTGGGCTGAAAGAGAGCGACTGGCTCAAAGTCACCCAGCTGGCTTTCATGCCTAAGGGAAGCCTAAAACTCACAGTCTCCTGCTTTCTAGGCCAGCACCTTAACTACTACACCAGAGTAGCTCTCATGTTTATATAATCTTGTACAAGTATATATAATCTTTCTTTCTTTGGTCTATACTCAATGCATCTTACAAGTGAACTGTGATCCGCAAAGGTTTATGCAATAATAAATTGATTAGTCTTCATCTGTTTTTACTGTAAAAGATGAGCATGGCTATGAGGTATGTAACAGTGGAGTTCTCATGTTCAGGTATCACGATTAAGAGGAGTTTTCTTTATGAATCATAATTTTTCATTAAAGATAATTAAGTTTAAAAGCCATCCCATTGTAATAATTCTACAGAATAATAATAATATGTACACTCAAGAAAAAAGGTGAAAGGGCCCCTGTGCAAGCACCGAGTCATGTCTGACCCTCTGAGGGGACGCTGCTTTCACAGTGTTTTCTTGGCAGACTATAGCGGAGTGGTTTGCCATTGCCTTCCCCAGTCGTAAATACCTTTCCCCAGCAAGCTGGGTACTCATTTTACCAACCTTGGAAGGATGGAAGGCTGAGTCGACCTGAGCCGGCTACCTGAGAATCCAGCTTCCGCTGGGATCAAACTCCAGTCGTGGGAAGAGTTTCGGTTGCAATACTGCTGCCTACCACTCTGCGCCACACGAGGCTCTTAAGGCCCTTAAGTATCTTAAGGGGATACTTGAAATCATTTTATTTATTTATATTTGGATTGAGGTTCCATCTGTATGCTGATAACTCCTAGTGTTCCTGCTTCCTACCATCTAACTCAAGGAAGTAATCTTTGAATGTTGCCTAATCTTTTAAAATTTACAAAAAGATATGGCTTCCGACTTTTAACAGCAAGGATATACAAAATTTCCATAATCAATCTCTTACTCTATGTTAAACCAAAACACATTATTTTTATAAGTAATTCCTTTTTAACACCTAATAAAAATCACTAAGTACAGTTACTCCTCCCCCTTATATTAAAATAAAGAAAAAAAATCATATAAATCTCCTAAACATCTTTCTCCCCTCCAGAAGATAAAACATATTTAATTATTCCCTTCCTACCACTATTCTGCGGGACGCGGTGGCGCTGCGGGTTAAACCGCTGAGCTGTCGATCAGAAGGTCGGCGGTTCGAAACCGCGCGGCGGGGTGAGCTCCCGCTGTTAATCCCAGCTCCTGCTCACCTAGCAGTTCGAAAACATGCAAATGTGAGTAGATCAATAGGTACCGCTTCGGCGGGAAGGTAACGGCGTTCCGAGTCGTCATGCTGGCCACATGACCCGGAAGTGTCTATGACAACGCCGGCTCCAAGGCTTAGAAACGGAGATGAGCACCGCCCCCTAGAGTCGGATTCGACTGGACTTTACGTCAAGGGAAACCTTTACCTTTACCTTACCACTATTCTATACATTCCTGTCTACTATAATAAGAATCAAATTAAAAAGCACATAAGTTGTCTGCTATTATACTTAATAGTACAACAATTTTAATAATCCCAATCTTAATAAACCCAAAAAACAAAGACAATTCAAAACAGTAATTACATATCTTTAGAAGGGAATAACATCAATCGAATCCTTAAAGCAAACCGAAGAAACATTCTTTAAGCCTAATACAACAGTTTTAATAATTTTAATTTTAAGAAAACCAAAAACCAAAGCCAATTCAAAACAGTAAATCCAAATCTTTAAAGGCAAATAGCATCAATCAAATCCTTAAAACAAACCAGATGAACATTCTTCAACTGGGATACCTCTTGTGCTGTAATTGGAGGCCAGTGAGGGATTTTATCCAGATTATTCTGACTCTCTCATATCGCAAGCAGGGTCCATGTACAACCCTCTGAAGTATTCCTCCCATGCATGTATTGGTACTTGATTAAGTTGGGGGGAGCGATTTTCCAATCCTTTACTGATATGCCAAAAAAGGGATGTATCTTTCATCCTGACTGATTGGATTAATTTCTGCCAAGATTCCTTCAATGCCACGTGTTTCTTTCTTTTTAAAGGAGCCTTGTATTGAACCTTTAAAGAACTTAGAAAATAAGTTTGCTCCTCAGAAGGGAAATTTTTATTTTTCCTATATTTCTTATTATATGCCTTCTTTAACTGTACACAATCCCAATCAAACCTTTTTTTATCTTTTATAACCCTGTTTCTAGGGAAAATCTGCATTCCCTTAATGAGAACTGTTTTAAGATTGGCAATTAAACTTTCGAACCAATCTAAATATGATGTATGGGATTTACTATCTAGGAAGTGAGCACGAATTTCTAAAGTTTCGGGAGCTAGCATCCATTTACCAATTTCTGTTGCATTCTTCTCAGTCCATTTAATTCTCACCTGGATATTATTACTTTCAAGCATTGGCGGGTAGATTGAGTTAACCATTGAGAATACGTAGATCCAGGCGTGCAATCATTTGTCTTGCACATAAACCTGCCCAGTTAGCTTTTAGATGTTTAAATTCTCTAGGGTACAAATTCTGCTTATTAATGTTTATATTCCTCCTCCTAATAAGAATGATTTGATTAGTACCATTTGGGAGCCTATAGAAAAATTTATTCTCAGCTGCTTAGATAAATATCCCACAGCATCAATAATAATAGGCGGGGATTTAAACGCTAGGATGGGATTAAATGAGCACACACTGTCCAATTCTTCAACCCTCACCCACTTCAAAATAAACCAGAGTAGTTACATATCCCCACAATGCGCACTGAGCTTTCCTCTTGAAAGAATCGAACAGCCCAACTGCCCCCCTCAAAGATTCCAGGTTCTTTTCATGGCATTCCACCAGGAAATCGATTTTACTTACGGCTTGCAGATCACTCTCTCCATTAGATTTCTCCAACTTCATTATCCAATCTTCATCCAGCATCTTGATAAAAATCCCAATCTCAATCTTAAAAAAAACCTATCTCTCTTAAATTCCTCAATTGCATCCACCATATCCCCAACCTGATGGCACATTTTAGATCTCATATTTTCCATAATGTCTTGGATATCTTGCATAAAAGTTTGGTAGAAGTCCGAAGAAATCTGTTTAAAATCTTGGTGAAGGTCAGAAAAAATCTGTTTGAAATCCTCCGTGTCTCACGCAGTAGATTATGACACCCCCTAGAAGCTGAACCAGTGAAAGTCAAAGATATGGAAGTGTGTTTACATAAAGTGAGAGTGAAATAGCAGACTGTTCTCAAGGGAAAGTGAAAACAGAAAGCTGAAGGTTCAAATCAGCCGATTCAACATGTAGGAAAATGCTAATGCCTTCAAATTTAATACAAAAATAAGAAGAGGAAGACTGTTGTTTACTCTCAGTCTTTGGAATTTCCTTTGGAAGGAGAATGAAAATAATCCCAAAAATAACATTAAGCACCAAGAGAACCAGCTTCTCCTCACTGTAGAAAGCCTCTCTTGGGGTACATATACTTAAAAAAAATACAAATTGGTGATTTAGAAATGGGGTGGCTGGTCTAAGGCTACAGTGCTTCTTGGAAATGGTGACATCCCAGCCTCTCAGCTGCTCTTACTAATCGAATGTGAAACGCTGTTTGCAATCTTCTGGCTGCAAGCAGCTGTGTGGAGGACAGATGGGATGATTTCAGGTATTCTCCATGATCTGGAGGAGGTTTCTGGGCTTCAGGAAAACCTGTCTGAGCCCCCAAAAAGTTACCATGTTGTCAGCTCCACCCGCTAAACAAGTGGGCACAGCCATTCACTTCACCACTCCCACTGGAAGCCCCAAGGTGGGGAACATACCTAATACTTCTTCCTATTTCTGTTTTGCCCACAACAACACCCCTGTGAGGTGAGTTGGGCTGAGAGACAGTGACTGGCCCAAAATCACCCAGCTGGCTTTCATGCCTAAGGCAGGACTAGAACTCACAGTCTCTTGGTTTCTAGCCTGGAGCCTTAACCACTAGACCAAACTGGCCTAATTTAATATTAATATAAACTATTAATATTAAATATATATAATAATATATAATAATATATTATATAATAATATTAATATTATTAAACTATTAATATTGGATAGGTGAGAGAAAATAAACCACAGTTAAGCCCAGATAAAACAGAGTTGCTGTTGATAAGGAGAAAACTGTACTCAAGAATGTAGCCTGTTTTTGATGGGGTTGCAGTCCTCCACAAAGGACAAGGCCACAGCTTGAATATGCTTTTTGAACCCAGTTATCATTAGATTTACAAATGACAGCTATGGTGGAGGAACATGTCTGCATGCACAGACAGGGATCACATTATATCTGTGTTGTACGCTGATTGCCAGTTGCCTACCACACGCAGTTTAAGGTGTTAATGTTGATATTTAAGTCCTAAACAGCTTAAGACTGTCTTCCAAGGGACTGCCCTTCCTGCCCATTACTTAAATCAACTGCAGCACTCCTTTTGAAGATGTGGTTCATTTTCCTTCTTGAAATACGTCTTAAGTGAAAGAAGGCGGGGAATAATAATGATGTAGGAAATTGCATACATCACCATATATCTTTGGTAATAGCAGTGACTATGTGTCTATTTCTCCATGTATCTGTCTGCATTTCTAGATCACATAAACATAGATATGTCATTTTTCTTTATGAAAGTATGTTTAAGTAAATATAAGTGGAAATTAGAAATAGAGGACAGGGAGAGGAGAATGTAGAAAGGATGGAGTACAAGAGTTAAAATCCAGGTTGAGACATGTGCTAAAGTATTGTTTCTACAATTATGATGTATAAATGCTTACGGTAAATGGGTCATTGATGGAAGGATTGGAGTAATAATTCATTTTCCTGATTCAAGTTTCTGAATGAAAAAAGATGAAATATATTTAACTTAAAATGCTCAAATATTTCAGATGTTTAGGTTCTAGCCTTCAAGTTATCCATTGAGATTATATTAGGTAACATTATTGGAGTAGTTTTTTTAAAAAAAATACTTTCAGGGGAACATGAGTTCTAGCTTTTAAATGTGGCTTTAAACCAAAATCTTACTATTATTTCTTCCTTGGTTTTAGTGAAATAACATTATATGCGACATACATCTTGGGCAAATCAGGTTTCCATTAGTGGGTTAATTTGCTGCTTATATGCATTTTACTGTAGTTACCTTATAGTTAATCCTTCATTAACTTTTTAAAGCAAAATATTATGCTATTAGTATAATTATAGGAGTGCAATAATCATACATTATGAATTATCAGTAACTGTATATTCTCATAGATCTTACAACCATAGCACACATTCCAAATTATTCAAGTGGGATAGAACATTTATATGAAACATATAATTGTTGCAAATTTTATTTTTATTTCAACTACGCCATTTTTTTGGTGATAACAACAGCAGACTCTGTGATTTTTACAGTCTGTATCTCAGACAAATTGGTCATTTTTAAAATTTAACCTGAGTATTGACCCACACCTTTGGAGATATTCACACCCTGCCATGACTTCTCCAGCTTTCAAAAAATATAAACATTTAGATATTCATTGTCTACCATCTTTGGGGGAAAATAGCCAACATTTGCTTTTTGTAATCCTTCAGAACTTTTTATTATGAAATGATGTACAACTGTTAATAAATAAATAATAAACTGTGTTAGGAAATGTATGTGGAGACTGGTGCCTATGCCAGTTTTATAATGATGGATTATCTCAAGTTTTTGTTGTAATTTCTTTCTTCTTATACATTAAAGGAAAGAAAATCATAATGATTTTGGTGACACTAGCACATTATTCAGTCTTAATAATGAGCATATATCTGGATTTATAGGTAGGAAACAGTTACTTTTAAAAAATACAATGAGCCATACGGTCAGATTTTTCTTAGCTAATACTCTGGCTAGTTATACATAACTTAAAAAAATGAAAATTATTTGGTATTCATATATATGTGATTTGAATTTATTACTGTTTGTCTCAAATTTTGAAGTGGCATGATACAACATTTTATCTTTATATATTTGAACATTATAAACAATTAGTAGTGTGGAGTTGTACCCAGTCTCAATTATCTAATTTATTTTGCAGGTTTGGGTGACATATTCTGCCTTTTGGGGCACCATCCTCTGAATTTGATTAATTGTTTATCAGTTGCCACATTTCCATGTGATATGATGCACTGGAAGAGAATCTTGTGTTACAAGCAAAATGATTCAAACCAAATTAATATGTTTCGTACCACATGAGAGTGGTGATGAACCAATCTGTTTTTGGGGGTTACAGGAAATACTTTTTAAAAGCAAATTATAAAGTGGGGTTGTAAAACCATGGGATACTATTAAATTTGTTATGATGAAATTCAGTAAGGTGGATGTATATATTTACTTATGCATTTACCTAATATAAATAAATGATTGAACTCTAAGTAGTTAATTACTCTGAAATGAAAGGAGATTTTTTTTCACTCTCTGTGTGTCTCTTTCTTTAAAAATTAACCCTACATGTTTGGTTTAGAATTTGTCATATTTATAAATAATTTAATTAGAAGTTGACAGAATCACTTAGATTTTCTAGTACTTTTACATGTGTGTTTTTAGTTGTTAATATTCCAACTGGAATAGAATTAACACCAGGAACTGTAAGAGCAAAAGTGTAGGATGTTTTTTAAAAACAAAATTAGGGACTTTTTAAGGTCCTTGGAATCACACATAGCCCCCAAACATGACAGGTGAGACTACTATGTAAAGATGAAATTATAGAAGTTTAACCCAAACACAAAACATTTTTTCCAGAGTTCTTGGGAAATACGTTACTTTACCTGTCTGTCGTTCATTTGTTGCTTTGTGTGAAATACCGCTAAGTATATTACTTCTATGTAAAGACATTTGCAGTCGAATTATCAGTTAGGTGACGACTGGGGAAGGCAATGGCAAACCACCCTGCTACAGTCTGCCAAGAAAACGGCGCAAGAACGGCATCCCCCCAAAGGGTCAGACATGACTTGGTGCTTGCACAGGGGACCTTTCACCTTTCACACACAGTGCTTTGAGGACTTGGTTGTAAATACTGAAGTAGGTAGGCCATTTTTTGTGCCAATGGAACAATTTGATGTTTTTGTTTTATTAAAAATCATGCTAGGAGGACAACATCATTTCTGTACCTTTAAAAATGAAATTCTGTTCCTGCACTGATACATCTGTCTGAATATGAGCTCTCATGGTTCTGTTTTGTGCTCAGTAAATAGTCCTCCTAATATTTAATTTGGACAAAATGTTAATGTTCTCGGAATTCAAAGTCAGATGTCAGCTATGGTGATATTACACTGAAATGGATACAAATTAATGTGTGTTAAGAACATAACAGATGCCTCTGAGCATTATTAAATTGTTGGTAATTGGTTGTGGTGAGACTGCTTCTAATAGTGGATGTTCTGAGCAAGTGCCTGAAAATAATAGTTTGTTCATTGGTTCCATATAGCTCCATCAGCAAAAATAGGAGTTCTGTTGGGTGACGGGATGGTTAATTAAAGTGCTGCCTGGGTTGCAGTATGCTACTGGATGTGCTTTTAAATTGCCATTGCATATGCAATTGTCAGTGTATCCGTTGCCTATGGATACTTCAGACCAAATGAAAATGTAAAATATTTCTTACCAACTTAGGAAAGAGCATGCTGCTCTTGGTGTCTCTATAATTCAAAGAGTCTATTAGACAAATTGGACAGCTCAGGGAGGACAGACGCTTTCACAGAGCAGCTGTGGATGACCTGACTAGGTCTCAAAATACCAGAATGATGCTTGGTGTGATCTCAAGATGGAGAATGATGTCAGGGTTGCATCCAGAGGAGGGAAATGTTATGTAATTAATAATTACAGTTAGCCTCACATACTGTAGATTGGATAAATGATGAAACCTTTGGATCCGCTAAACACCAGTGCAATCTTGGTGCTGAGGAACTTTGTTTTCAACTGGCTCGAGAATATATCTTTCAATCACACTTCTATAAAACGTATATTTAAGTATAAAACTTGCTAACAAAGCCAGTTTTGAGTTTAAAAGAAAAAACTTAAAAAAAAAACCCTACCAACCAAGGAAAGAGATATAAAGGAAATTAAAAGAAAGCTAACCGGGTTAAGTATCTCCCCAAATCATGTTCAGCTAGAATCTATACTACAGGCCAGGAGTATGAGAGGATGCCAGCATGGTTGACAATATGAAGGATGCTATTAGAGAAAAGGGATTTTTCTCTCAAAATGGGTTTCCACTTTCTAATTCATTCATTATTCTGTGGTTCTAGAAGGTGGAATGGATCCCTGTACCCAATTCCTGGAAAATGGCTTTTTTTTCCCTTTAAAATTTCCAATTATTTCTTTGTGGAAGTCCTCATTTCTCTACTTTCTCAATAGTAATTTTGGCCCACGTGCTTTTTCTTTCTCCCCATCTGCACTTATGCATATTGTCTTTTCAATACTTAAAACCTTTGTTTCTCATTATTTTCCCCCAATAGTTTTGATAAATATGATTTTAATTCTACAGTTCCTATTAAAGAAATAAAACGTATCATTGAGATTAGTCAGGGCATTTTATACATGTTAAGAGCAAGAAAATGATTATCAGTAATTCTATGGTGAAATAAACCAACTAAATGAGGGTGAGTAGTTCTGTGTGCTAAATATGCACTATTTGCTCTATCAAGAATTCTGTCAGATTTTAAAAGAAATGGGCAGTGAAAATGCACCAGAAACTCCAGCTGTCCAACATGCCTTTGCACAAAGGAACGCATATCTCTTTTTTTTAATATGTATTGTATGCCCAAAAGCATATTTTGTTTCATGCACAGCAAAACAACTGTTTATTATGATCACTTGGTTCTACATTTAGGTTGACTTGAGAACTTCATCTCTAAAAGCTCACCATATGCTGCATTCTTAAATTAGTTAATTTCCCTTTTTGTTGGTCAGAACTGTATATATTCTTTTAATGTTTTATTAGGATTATTGTTTATAAATTAGACAAGATCTGTATGATATGTTTCTAATTTCCGTGAATGTTGTGCCTCTATATTCTGTAGAAGTTAGGCTGGAAATAATGCGTGTTCTGGTGAATATTAAGTTCTAAAAATAATAATGATTTGGTTATGCTAACAACTGTATTCTAGAAATATATGAAGTTGGTACAGAGCATCATCCATCTTTTTATAAAATAGATATATTTTAAAAAGAATCTGTTAAAATATTTTTAAGACTACATCTACAGAAGTATAACCTCTAAATCACTGGAAGCAGTCATTCCACTTTACTCTTCTTTGGTCAGAACACATTTTAAATACAATATTCAATTCAGGGTGCTACATTTTAAGGAAACAGAGAAATTGGAAGGTTCACAGAAAAGCAGTGAGGATGATCAAGGAACTAGAAACTAACTCCTAAGAAGAAAGAAGCCTTGAGAAAAAATTAGGGAGGTATATGATAGCATTCTCAAATACTTGAAAGATTGTCAGATGGAAGAAGGTCAAGATCTGTTAAGATATTCCAGAGTGCTGGATATAGAATAATGGATTTAAGTCACAGAAAGGCTGATTCCAGCTGAATTTTAGAAAAGAACTTAATAGTAAGAGCAGTTTGATAGTGGATCTACAGGTATCTATGGAGGAAGAGCAGAGCAAATAACATGCACAGCATTATATCATGAAACAAAGAATGCAACTTATGTTGTGATGCAAGGACTAAGTTGTCCTTTGGGCAATGATATCACAACACATAGCATTTTGATATCATTGTAACTTGCTGTAGACACTACTGAATAGGACCAGTTTCCAGGAGAGTATACTATCCTTCACTGCTTGTTTTTAAGCAGAACACCTGGAATGCTTTAACTTGGATTTCTGCAGGAGATTGGACTAAATGGCTTCTTCCTACTCCAATAATCTAATCTGATTGCATTAGTATCATACAATTTGGCTTTTCAGTTTGTATTTGTTTGTAATAGTGAAAATTGCCCCCTGTTCTGCACACTGACCAGTAGATATGTTTGCTTATAGTTTTAGATTTGGTTCCTCAATTTTCTCTTTTCTAATCCAGTTTGATTTTGAAGAATTTGGAATCTCATAATCTAATTTATGGAGGACAGCAGTTTGGGGAAGGCTGATCTGTCCAAGGTGACTGAAGCTGATCCTGTTCTATCTACAATTACAAAGAAAGTGAATGAGGTTGTAATAGCTAGGATCACAATTTAATATTTCTTCTGAAATGCCCAGTTAGAAATCCCCATATATGTAATGATCTTTAGAACTTGCTAGCTCCAGTTTTAGGGCTAAAGCCATATTAAAGAAGCTTTTCTGTTTCAAAGTTACTGCCTTGCATTACTGTGATTCAGGCTAGACCTACTAAAAGCTGTCTAATTATACTAGAAACTGTCTTGTAAATTATATGAAAGCAGCAGTACTAAGCACAATTACATGGAAGCAAGTTCCATTATGTTGAGAATTAATTTTGAGTAAGTCTGTCATGGTAGCGAGAACAACAGTCAAAACTAATGTAAAGAATCTCTGGCTAGGACAAAAAGAATTCTAGACATTTCATCTACAGTAGGTGTCTAGAAATGTGATGCTACCTGATAGAAATAGGAAATGCTTATTCAATCATGGAAGTTTGAGCACCTGGATGTTTTGTTTTGGGAAGAGAAGGTAGGGCCTTCTAAAAAAATTAGGTATTATTTTTCTCACCTTGATATTAGCAGCACAAAGTCAAGTTACATACCAATTGAAGTATGATCTAAAACTCTCACTGTAGCATATTTCACAAGCATGTAAAAAGTTGGCTGAAGGTTTAACTCTAAAATTATTTTCTAACAAAAGAATCACTAGTGAACTTTCTATAATATTATATTGCACACCAGGCAATATAAAAGAGGTAATTTGTTTTTTAAATGGACTCTCTCCTTCATTGCATAACATGTAAGGCAGATTATATGCATTTATAAGTCTAATGAATAGAATCTTATTAGCTAAAGAGAAAAATATGTAGACTCTATAGAAAGGGAGGTAAATATTTTATGCATAAATGCCCTTTTTCTACCTGAATCAAAGAATAATACCCAACATTTTAGTTTGAAGTGGGTAAAGCCAACTGGTCCAGTAATTTGGAAGGTGGTAAAACTTGACCTAAGAAGAAGATCGGAGAAAAAATTACCTGGGTTGCATCCTCTGATTAGAGAGAGCTTTTATTTTTCATACCAACTGTGATCCCATTACCTGTTAACACTTAATTAAAAATATTTCAGAAACCGCTAAAAATCAACAGTTGTGAAATCAACAGTAGTAAATAATTTACTTTGAACAACCTGATTTAATCAAGAATGTTTAAGAGTGCTGAAATATCTGACTTAAAATACGTGCTGCTACTGTATATGGATGGATAGCGTATTCGGTGATCCTAATTCCAAATTATAGGGCATCGGAATTACTTTAGGCTGCCATATCTAGTAGATTTCATTTAATTTATAGATTATGTACTTGCAAAAAATGTATTAAGATTATGTAAAATTGACTTACATGTAAGGGCTGTGTGTGTTTTTAATAGTAGGTATTACTAGATCTTTCCTCAAGCTGCCTTACTTGTATCTGTACCTGAGCAAGGAGCAAATTTGAAGTTGTTATATACTTATTTCTCTGTAATTTCAAGTTGCCATATTGTGACAATTACTTAACTGCCTCTTCCTTTTCCTTAGATATCTGTGTGGCAAAGGGGTTTTAAAAGAGAACCCAGGTGCAGCAATGCCATCTTTCTCTTAGACCTGACTGAAAGTGTAAGAGTAACAATTAAGGTCTGATGCTGAGAAAGAGGTCCAAATGTTTTCTTAAAATTCTCTCTTCTGGTCTGTCGTTCCTTCCTTTCTCCCTTCTTTCCTTCCTTAACAAATTTATAACCCATTGTTCATCCAGGAGTTGAAGGTATCTTACATGGAAATCTCCCTTCATTTTTCTCCCCATAGTAATGAATTGGTGAGGTAGCTTAGGCTGGGAGAGAGTGACTTGTCCAAAGTTACCCAGTTAATTTCATGGCCCAGGGTGGACTTAAAACTTAACCATGAATTAGTGATTTTCCATAAAGTCTTTATTTCTTTGTTTCTTAATCTGTAAGAAATTAATGCCACCTTTAATTCAGGAAGTCAAGATGGCATTCATAGCATTCCCTATACCTATTATTTCTCACAGCAACTCTGTGCAGTAGGTTGGGCTAAAATAAGAGTGGCTGCCCCAGTGTCACCCAGTGAGCTTCTGTGGCTGGGGATGGGCTAGAACTTGGGGATCTAGCCCAACACTTAAACCAATCTGCAAAAGACTTCTTGCACTAGGTGTCTATATATCTACTGTCCAAATGATTGTGTGTCATTCATTCATTCATTCGTTCGTTTATTTAGTTAGACAATTCATCATGAAATTGAGATAACAGTATTGATACTGAAGATTTTAGAACATTTTAGTGTAAAAGCATGCTTGTTTATTGGTAAATGTAAGGTGTAACCCTATTTTCACTATATATAATGTGTGTGTGTGTGTATAAAGATTGAGAGATAAGAGCTAGCAAGAGTGAGTGCAAAAACTGCTAGAGGATTAGTTTGTTAAATGTCACTGGAAAGGTGTTTGGTATTGTTCTGACTGAAAGGATACAAAAGATGAAAATGAGTGAAATTTAGAAAATACAGTACAGCTTTATGCTAGGCAGGGAATGTGCAAACCAGTGTTTTGCTCATCAGCATAACTGAAAGCTTTATAAATGCAATAAAGTAATTTTTTGGTATGTTGGTCGATTTAGAGAAAATCTGAAAGAATGAGCTTGAATTATGGAATGTTTTTGTGAATATGGAATTGAAGATTGGTTGCTGAATGTGATACAAGTAGGATATGACAGGAAGAAATCGTGTGTGAACATAAGAAGCATACTTAATGATTCAGTATTGAGTGGTAATTAGATCAAGGATGTGTGATGTCCCCTTGTTTAATGTATTTATAGATAAATGTATAAGGAATGTTTGTGGTAAAATTAGAGTTGTGTTGGTTGGGGATATGAATGTGCATGTACTTTTGTGTGCAGAAAATGCTATGTTGGCTGAAAACTTAAATGATTGCAGTTCATATAATGGAATGAGCAGTATGGATCTCAAAATTAAGGAACAAAGTAGTTTTAACAGAGAAAATTGAAAGTTTGCATTGTTTGTATTTGGCAAAAAAACTAGAGTGAGTAGACAAATTAGTGTACTTAATAGAATATTTCTTGAAGCAATGAAAGTGTCTGTATGTAAGAGTGTGCTTCTGGCTAGCTTGTGGCCTGGAAGTTTTGAGTTTGGAATGTCAGGATAAACATAAAAATAAGTTCAATATAGTGTATATGGATTACGTAAGAAAGTGTGTAGTAAACACAAGAAGAGACAAAGTAAATGGTATTGGTGTAATCCAAATTTAGCTGCATTTCCACTTCTTTCCTCTCTTTCCTCTTCAATTTCTTTGGCTTGCTATTTCTTCCTTCTTTTCTGTAGTTTGTATACTCTTGGTTACCCTGAAAGGAAGTAACTTGATGAGTATATACATATGTTCTTCTAATCTTGATTTATTCTGTCTGATGTTCAGCTGGATGGAAATGTACCATATACGCAAGGTAGTCTTTTGGAGACATGTCCTCAGAGGACAGGGATGAATTGCTGAGCCCCTGAACTCAGGATTCTCAAGTAAAGAGGCATCGGAGTACCTTCCCTTGAATACTGGACCCTGATGTAGAAGAGGACAATTCATGAAGTCCCATGAGGGTTCCCAGGCAGAAAGCTCGTAAATACAGTGCTCATCTACAGAGAAATTGTCCTTAAGAATATTGCTTCCAAATGGGAGTACCTTTACTCATGAAAACCCTTCAGGTTTGCAGAGCCCTAATGGTTGCTAATTGAGCCATGAGGGAACCCGCAGGCAGGAATATGTAAGTGCTCAGCTTGCACTATTTTGGCACCAGAACAAGCTGCATGTACTAGCCTTATATTTTGACCTGCACCTTAAAAGACTCCCCTACCTGACTGGATTTCTGTTGCTTTGACCTCTGAGCTGTTGGTACACTGAGTATGGGTTTCAGCTTGGTACCTCTGCCTAAGCATCTCATGGTGGCCTTTTGTTTGCCTTTGGACCACACTGAACTAAGACTGTGAAAGCTTCAATTATTTCCTGGCATTTTGTGATATTGCCTGGGGATTCTGTTGCTTGAGGCTATGATGCCCTGGAGCACTACATTGGGATGCAGGGGGCCAAAACTTCCAGAAGAGCCTAATAATCAGTGACTCAGGATTTAGTCAGACTTTTTAACCCTTTTTATTCAGGTGCTTGGGTGAAAGGAAGAATGGAGTGATTGAAGAGGCAGGAGAATGAAAGAAGGCGAGATTAAAATAATAGAATTATTTATTTGGACAAATTATTTCTCCCTTCACATTGAGAGACTATTTTAAAAATATTCCCAGTAAGAACAGTGAGAGCTGCCCATGTATATCTGTGGTAAAATGAATTATTTATTATAGTTGGATTTGGTATGGCTGCAACTCTGAACAGAAACTGCAAAATCCTGTTGCAGGCTCCTCTTGTATATAGTTATGCTGACTCTAGTCTTCCTGTTCTTGTGACATTGAAGCCAGAATTGCTGCTAGTCATAAATCTGAAGGAAATGTCAGTAGACTCTAGTTAACACAAGGTTTGCAGGATGATGAAAATTCTTTAGGTAAAATCTCTCTGGAAGGTGATTCCCTCTCAAATCGTAATAATATTATTATAATAGCATTGGCATAGACTATTGAGAAACTGGGAACAGGTAAAATAGCCCAAGAAAGTAGTTGGAACCGGAAAATAAATTGGCTAGCTAGAGAGCTAGCTGTCATGTTGAGAAAATGTTTTTAAGTACTGCCAGGGTTGGGAAAGAGATCTGTCAATTGTTGTCAATGGTAAAATTAAACAATTTGATAGATGGTGTTGGGTAAAAGTGTGTGAATTCCAACACCCCAGGATGAACCAAATATAGAGAAAGCGAAATGTAGAAACTAGAATATTTGTAACTCTGTTCAGAAGTTTTCTACACTTTAAAATTTTGTGTTAGAGCTCTACTTGTAATAAAGTAACTCTCTAAAGTAAATCATATATAACATTTTCTTCATTTGTATAAGCTGCTTCTGTTAGTTTTCCCCAAATCTATGCAGTCCTTCATCCATCATCTTGGATTTTGTTCTGAAAATCCCCAGTGGTCAGATTGTTCAGGAAATCCAGGAGATTGCTGTGGAGAGGAGAAGCAGTGAATTCCCCTTTAAGTGATCTTGTGTAACTGCAGAATTAAGTGGTTTGAAACCATTGCTATAATTTTCCTATGTGATTTCATATATAGCAGAGGTTAAAACATTTTGAACTCTATAAAGCAGTGTATTTAAATTATATTATTTTTTGCAGAATATTTCCAATAATTACACATACATTAGGTAAATAAAAACATACAAATGAAAAATAGATTATGAATGCTTTCATTGTGTCAGCTGCATAAAGTAGGAAACAAAGCTTTTTAAAAATTTGATGGAGGTTTTAAACTGATTCTGTGGGACAAGCATCCAGTTCAAAATGATTTTGAATGTTCAGAGTGGGATAGTTTAATCAAAATATACATCTTAAGAGAGGATTGCCAGTCAAAAAAGCCACAGGGATGATATGATAAAGGTACATAACAGAGTTATTTGGAGTGGGACATGGTATCAAAATTAAAATAAGATGGGAGAAGTAGAGGGCCTGATGCTAGAGAACAACATAAATGAGCATAACCAATTTGGAGGAATAGAGCCAGTGCTATAAAGTTTCAGTAATTTCCATAAGTTGTATTAGTCTTCAACCTTGGGTTCAATGTTTTTGTGAATAAAATGGTTTTTTCTACATTGGTTCAATACCCAGAACATCTTATTGTCTTCATGAGAAACTTACAGGTCAGGAAGCTACAGTACTGCCAGAACATGGCAAAACAGACTTGCTCCAGGTTAGCAAATGAATGAGACAAGGCTGTATCCTCTCTCCTTATTGATTCAACCTATAAGATGAATATATATTAAAGGAAGCTAGATTGGAAGAAGATGAGCATGGTTTTAAAATTGGAAGAAGAAACATCAATAACCTGCACTATGCTGTTGACACTACTCTCGTAGCCAAAAATGCAAATGATCTGCAAGCTCTAGTAATAAAAGTGAAGGAGCACAGTGAAAAAATGGGACTGAAATTAAATAAAACAAGACCAAAGTAATAGCAACAGGTAGAACCATCAGCCTTAGAATTGACAATGAAGATATTGAAGTGGTGGACAGCTTCTGCCTTTTAGGATCAACCATCAACAATAAAGGAACAAGCAGTCAAGAAATATGCTGCAGACTAGCATTTGGTAGCGCAGCCATGAAGACCTTGGAAAAATCATCCAAATGCAATCATGTGTCTACATCTACAAAGATCAGAATCATGCAAGCCATGATATTCTTTGTGACACTCTATGAAAGTGAAACTTGGACTTTGAGGAAGCAGGATAGGAAGAGTGTTGACACTTTTGAAGTTTGGTGTTGAGAATACTATGGACAGCTAAGAAAACAAACAAATGGATCATTGAAACAACCTAGAGTTCTCACTTGAGGCATAAATGGCCAGGTTCAAATATCCTTCTTTGGACACATTATCTGAAGATCTAGCTCCCTGGAGAAGGCTCTAATGCTGGGAAAGGTGGAAGGAAAGAGAAGAAGAGGATGACCAGCAGCAAGGTGGATAGACTCAGTTAAGCAGTGATGGGTGTACCATTGGAAGACCTGAAGGACTAGGTTAGAGACAGATTCTTATGGAGAAAATCTATGTGGTCGCTAAGAGTTGACAACAACTTGATGGCACATCATTAATCAATCAATCGTCATAGCATACTGGGATGACATAATGATTTTTTTCAGAATACCCATATTTGCATGAGATATGTCAGAGTAACTCTGTAAACTTTTTGCTAAGTTGGAAAAATGTATGTTTAATCTTCCCCAGTTGAACGATTTGGGTCAGTGAACCTCTACAAAAGGAATATAAACGGATCCTGCAAATGTACAGTCTGCATTCTTATGGCAAGCACCTAAAATTTGAAGTATATGCAGCATTTTCTGGTCTTTGCTAATTTTTATAGAAAGTTCATCCCTAACTTTGTCAAGTGCATAAGGCTGCTGTCTCAACTCTAAAGGATTTAGAGGATTTAGGTTCAGAGTGGTCTACTTAAGAGCCAGCAACATTTCAGGAATCGAAAATCCCTTTCCCTTCCCAACTACTGTTCAAATAGCCAGACCCTTCCAGTGCCTTCACTGGACATACAGATGCTTCAGATGTTGCATTAGCAGCTGTTCTCCAAGCAGAGAAAGGAAGGGGGAATTTCTTGCTATGAGCATTCTATTCCAGATTGTTTCTCCCAGCTGACCAGAATTAAGACATTCTGAATAAAAAGGTGCTTGTGGTAAACAGTGTTCCAGCAATGGAGGCATTTCCTAGAAGGAGCAGTCCTTCCAGTACAGGTAGAGTGGTGCTTAAAAGTTTGTGAACCCTTTTGAATTTTCAGTGTTTCTGCATAAGTATGACCTAAAATGTGATATGTTCTCCACACAAGCCCTAAAACTAGATAAAGAGAACCCAGTGAAACAAATGTGTCCTAACAGCCAGGAACCACGCTGAGACAAGGAATAGGTCGCTAGTGTTTTATTACTGCTACATAACAGAGAATCCTAACAAACTGAAGAAGCGTGGGAAAACCCAGACATATAAACCCCAAAGACTAAGGCGGGCTCGATCTGTGTCTCTTTGAACGGCCACCTAATTCCTCAGTACTACGCATGCGCTTTACAGCCTGGATGGGAGCCCCCTGCTCGCCATCCTCACTCATGACATCACCCTCCCCTCCAGATTTACATTCCATTTCAGCCCCCTCCCTTCCAGAGTTCCTTCCTCCCTCCAGAGTCTCATGAGAGTCCATCTCCCCCTCCAAGCTCCCATGGGAACTGGGCAACGATGGAAAGTCTTCAAAGGAAAACTCCTCCAGGGACGAATCAGTGCTGCTCTCCAGGTCTGATAACGCATCTGGCCCAGGTGGCCGCTGCTGGAAAATAGCTAGATAATTAGAAGAGTCGTCCCCCCTCCCCCCTGGGAAATGCACGCCTGAGGTGGAGGACTGCGGGCCCCCCCCTCTTCTGTACCTGGAGTCAAGGCTTCAGGTGGGGGTGGAAGGTTCGTATTCCTCCTCCCCCTCCACAATTACTGGAGGTGGGGAGGGCAGTTGCGATTGTAAGGCACTTGGGGGAGGGTCTTTGGCTAGCAATGATCTGTGGAACACTGGATGGACTTGCATGGATGCTGGTAGCTGTAACTGATAAGCCACTGGATTTATCTGCTGTACCACAGTGAAAGGGCCCACAAACTTAGAGTCCAATTTCTTGGAGGGTCTGGTAGAGTTCAAAAACTTGGTAGAGAGCCACACTCTGTCTCCTACTGCAATCGCTGGCCCCTCTTGTCTGTGAGCATCTGCAGCTCTCTTGTAAGCACTCTTTGCCCTGTTCAGCTGCTCCTTTAACAACTGTGCAGCTTGTTGCTCTTTAAGAAAATCAGCCGCGGCTGGAACAGTTCTCTGCTGGGAGGAGGTGGGCAACACCCAAGGGTTAACCCCGTAGAGTGCCTGGAAAGGGGACATCTTGGTAGAGGACTGTACAGAATTATTATATGTAAATTCTGCCCTGGGGAGCAGGGCTGGCCAATTTTCTTGCTGATAAGTGGTGTAACACCTGAGATACTGCTGTAACCATTGGTTAATTTTCTCGGCTTGCCCGTTACTAGCAGGATGATGCGCTGATGACAGGTGGATCTGGACCCCTAATGACTGGAAAAGGGCCCTCCAGAACCTGGAAGTGAACTGTGGGCCTCTGTCACTCACCAAGTGATTCACCATGCCTCTATACCTAAAAACATGGTCCATGAACAACTGCGCTGTGGCTGGTGCAGATGGGAGGCCCTTGCAAGGAATAAAATGCGCCATTTTTGTGAAAAGGTCCACCACCACCAGTATGGAAGTCAGCCCCTGGACCGGGGGTAAATCAGTGATGAAATCCATGGAGATTGTATCCCAAGGCCTACTGGGGGTGGGTAGGGGTTGCAAGAGTCCTGTGGGCTTCCCTGGGAGAGGCTTGGCTCGTCTGCAGGTGTGACAAGAAGCAATGTAACCCTTTATGTCTGCAGTCATCTTAGGCCACCAGTAGTCTCTCAGAGCTCTATGGAGAGTTTTGAAAATCCCTCCGTGGCCTGCTGTTTGGTGGTCATGGCAAAGTCTCAGTACTTCTTCCCTCAATGAAGGGGGAATATATAATCGCCCACTATGCCAGAGGATTCCTGCCTCCACATTGAATGGGGGGGGGGGGCAGTGTCTGCGGGCCCCTCTGGAGGTCATCCATCCTGGCCCTGGCATACGGGTCCTGTTGCTGCTGAGCTCTGACTCTTGTAAATAGGTCCTCTGCTTGTCTGCCTGCTGCTAAAATCTGTTTGGTTCCCCCTCATAGACTGATCAAAGTTGTGAGGTTGTAATATAGTAGCCTGTACCACCTGGTGAGTGGTGGGGGTTGCCTGAAAGGATCGAGACAGGGCGTCTGCCAAGCAGTTTTGCGCCCCGGGCACATAAGAAATAACAAAATTGAAATGGGAGAAAAACTGGCTCCATCTGATTTGGCGTGGGGTGAGGGATCTGGTGTTTTGTAGAAGCTGTAAATTCTTGTGATCGGTGCAAACTTTCACAGGAAAGGTTGCACCTTCTAGCCAGTGCCTCCACTCTTGGAATGCTGCTTTAATTGCCAGCAACTCCTTGTTAAAAACATCATAGTTTCTCTCTGCTGGTGAGAGCATGCGTGAAAAAAAGGCACACAGAAGCAATGTATTCTTGGTTTTGTTTGTATATTGCAATAACACCGCCCCAATGGCAATATCGGAAGCATCTGAATGCATTATGAATTGCTTCGTGGGATCAGGGTGTCTTAACAGCGGCTGGGATGCAAAGCGTTGCTTAAATTCTTGGAATGCTGCTTGCTCTCTCTCCCCCCAAATGAATTTTGATCCTTTCTTCAAAAGCTGTGTGAGGGGTCTAGTCCTGTCACTAAAGTTTTTTATGAACCGCCTGTAGAAATTGCAAAATCCTAGATGTCTTTGTACTTCTTTAACATTTCAGGGAGATGGCCAAGAGAGAATTGCCTGGACCTTAGAAGGATCCATGGATATGCCTTCTGTTGATACTTTATAGCCCAGGAAATGTAATTCAGTTAAATCAAAGGCACACTTTTCTAGCTTGGTGAATAGCTTGTTCTCTCTCAGTCTTTGTAAGACATTACGTACATGGGTTACATGAGTTGTAGCATCCTCAGAGAAAATTAATATGTCATCTAGATAAATGACCAGATACTTATCTAGTAAATCAGAGAAAATTTGATTCATAAATCAGGAAAATATGGCTCCTGCATTAGACAAGCCAAAGGGCAAAACAAGGTACTCAAATTTACCAAACCTGGTGTCGAAGGCAGTTAGATATTCGTGCCCCTCTTTCATCCGGATCAGATTGTACGCATTCCTGAGATCCAACCTGGTAAAAATACGTGCTTTCTGTAAACGATCCAGCAAATCAGAGATTTTTGTTTGGTCCACGATTTCAGTTTTTTAAATAAACACTCTCATGGGTGTCTCCTGGGTTGCAGGTGCCAACGGGTCAGGCTTCTTTGGTACGAACAAGGTAGGAGCAGACGCTGGGGAAGTGGATGGTCGGATGAACCCCTTTTGGAGATTAGAATCCAAGTAATCCTTTAAGGTGGCTAGTTCTTTGGGAGACATGGGATATTGTTTCCTTGCTGAAATCCTGGCTCCTGGTATCAACTCAATGGTGTAATCACAGTCCCTATGGGGGGGTAGTGCTGTGGCCTCTTGTTTGCTGAAAACGTCTGCGAAATCTGCATACTTGGCTGGCAACTGGACGCCCCCTGCTTCCGTGACTGCATTGGCTGCTGGAGAGCGGAGAGCGGCTTGAATCTTGTGGTGCTGGCATTCCTTAGCTGGGAAGGAGATTGCTCCCGTAGCCCAGTTTAGCAATGGGTTGTGGATCCTCAGCCAAGGCGTGCCTAGGATTACAGGCACATTAAGCGATGCAGTAACATAAAGCTAGATCCACTCAGTGTGGTCTCCCGTGGTCAGTTGCACCGGTTCTGTGAACCTTCTAATCAGCCCTGCCTCGAGGGGCTGGCTGTCAATGGTCTCCACTTCTATGGGACATGGCAGTTCTATGGTCGGGATGTTGAAGTCTTGTACGGTCTGCACATCAATAAAATTGGTTGAAGCTCCGGAATCCACGAGGGCCTCTAGCTTGACCTGGTGCTCTGGGTTGACATGCATTATTACTGGTAAGTAGTAAAAGGATTGCCTGGAATCCTCGGAATGAGCCCTCCTTAATTGATTGATGGTCTCCCTGCTGAGCTCTGTGGAGGGAGACCGACGGAGTTTCCCTGGTTGGAAGCAGAGGCGGAGATGGCTCTTGTTTCAGCTGCTTGCCCTGGGGGTCTTACTGAAGTTGCTTGGCTTCTCGCTGGGCAAGCTCTCACCATGTGCCCCTGGGCTCTGCAGTAAAAACAGAGGGCTCTCTCTCTCCTTCTCTGCCTCTCAGCCTCGGAAATAAGCCTCCTGCTCGCCCCGATCTGCATCAGTTCCTCTGGTCCTGAGTGAGTGGATGCCACGGAGAGAGCTGGAAATCCTGGAAGCGCTCTGAGGGCCCTGTTTCTCCCCGGCTGCATCTGTCTGAGCTCTTCTAGCCTGGCATCTATGACCACAGACAACTGATGTAAGGCTTCTAGATTAGCTGGTGTTCCCTGGCGCACTAATTCATTCTTAATTTCTTCATCCAGCCTCTGTTTGAATTGGTCTTTTAATGCACTGTCATTCCAGTCCAGATCTCCTGCTAACAACTTGAAATCAGCAATGTAGATTCCCACCCTCTTGTTACCTTGCTTGAGCTTCCGAATTTCCCGGCTGGCAGTGACCTCTCTGATCAGGTCGTCAAAGTGTGCTCAGAAACTTGCCAAAAAGTTCTGGTAGTCGTTAAGAATCAGGTCGTTGTTCTCCACCATGGGAATAGCTCATTTGGCTGCTGGTCCCTTTAGCAGACTTAGGATGAAGGTGACTCTGGTTCTGTCTGTGGGAAACTCTGCTGGTCTGCTGTCGAAAAACATAGTGCACTGTGTGAGGAAGGTTCTCAACTGTCCTGCTTCTCCTCCAGACTTCTCTGGTAGACTGCCCTGGGATCTCAAGACTACTGGCGGAGCTGCTGCTGCTGCTGCTGGCGCTGGTTGTGGGTTAATCGGAGCTGGTTGTTGTAACTGCTGTAGCATGGCAGCTTGTAATGCGTTGACCTGTAGATCTACCTGTTGTTGGTGTTGCTGCAGGGCTGCTGCCAATTGTTGGATGGCGAGCCGAATTTCTTGGTTTTCTGAAGACATTTCCAAATGTCTCCCCTTTAAATTCTTTGTTCCTCCCTCTTTCGATGGGAGTAGGAGTTTGTTAGGATTGATGTCCTAACAGCCAGGAACCACGCTGAGACAAGGAATAGGTCTCTAGTGTTTTATTACTGCTACATAACAGAGAATCCTAACAAACTGAAGAAGCGTGGGAAAACCCAGACATATAAACCTCAAAGACTAAGGTGGGCCCGATCTGTGTCTCTTTGAATGGCCACCTAATTCCTCAGTACTACGCATGCGCTTTACAGCCTGGATGGGAGCCCCCTGCTCGCCATCCTCACTCATGACAAAATGAGTCAAAAATATTGTTCATTTATTTATTGAGGAAAATGATCCAAAGCTAGTATTTGTGTGTGGCAAAAGTATGTGAACCTTTAGGATGATTAATTCATTTAAAGGGGAAATTAGGGTGAGGATGATTATCAGGTGTGAGCGTGAGAGGTCCTGCCTTATTTAAAGAACAATTCTGGGTATTCATTATCCAAGTCTGGTCTTCACAACACAGGTATGTGGAAGTGTGTCTGCTCCAACAAAGGAGATTTCTGAGGACCTCCAAAAAACAGTTGTTGATGCTCACCAGACTGGAAAAGGTTACAAAACTATTTCCAAAGAGTTTAGACTCTACCGGTCCACTGTCAGGCAGATTGTATACAAATGGAGGCAATTCAACAACATTGTTACCTTCTCCAGGGCTGTCAACCAACCAAGATCACGCCAAAAGCAAGGTGTGTAATACTCCAGGAGGTCTCAAAGAACCCCAGGATAATGTCAGAGGAACTAAAGACCTCTCTTGCATTGATGAATGTCAGTGTTCATGAGACCACCATCAGGAGAATTGTCAGAGTAAAAACAAGATTGTAATTTGGACTGTCATTGACTTGTTTTCCAAGCAGGCTCATTTTATAGGTGAAGGTAAAGGTTTCCCTTGACATTAAGTCCAGTCGTGTCTGACTCTAGGGGGTGGTGCTCATCTCCGTTTCAAAGCCAAAGAGCCGGCGTTTGTCTGTAGACACTTCCGTGGTCAAGTGACCATCATGACAGTCACAGAACGCCATTACCTGCCCACCAGAGTGGTACCTATTAATCTACTCACATTGGCATGTTTTTGAACTGCTAGGTTGGCAGGAGCTGGGACTAGCAACGGGAGCTCACCCTGTCATGCGCATTCGAACCGCCGACTTTACAATTGGCAAGCTCAGCAGCTCAGCGGTTTAACCCGCAGTGCCACTGCATCCCTGCTCATTTTATACCTTGTACTAAAATCCCAACTGCTCAGCAATTAGCCAAGCTCTTTCTCACGCATATCTATAAAATTCACGGGTATCCCACATGTGTAATTTCTGACACTGGTGTCCAATTTACTTCCAAATTTTGGTGCGCATTTTTGAAATTAATTGGTGCCCAGCAATCCCTCAGCTCGTCGAGCCATCCGGCCACTGACGGAGCGACTGAACGAGCTCAGTCTATGCTAGAGCAATTCTTATGCTGCTACATTAGCTTCCAACAGGACGACTGCGTGGACCTCCTGCCTTTTGCTGAGGTTGCTTATAATAATGCGGTTCACCAAAGCACTGGATTTTCCTTGTCACATTGTTTATGGCCAGGACTTTGTTCCAAAACCTGAACTTCAACTGCAACCCATGCCTGACTCCTCTATAGCTGACTGGGCTTCACAGATTGCCACTAATTGGCCGGTCATCCGCCAGGCATTAGATCACGCTCATGAAACTCAGAAAAAATTTGCTGACCGTCACAGACACCTGGAGTGGAAATTTAAAGTGGGGGACCTGGTTTATCTCTCTACTAAATTTTTACGCTCCCAGCAACCCTCAAAGAAACTTGCTCCTAAGTTTGTTGGACCTTTTCCCATCACTAAAGTAATTAATCCTGTGACTTTTCAACTGCAATTACCCCCCACCCTAAAAAGACATCACCGTTTTTCATTGCAGCTCGCTTAAACTTGCACCAGACAGTTCTAAGTGGCACCAGCCTGCAGCAACCCCTCCACCCATCATGTTCAATGGCCACCAACATTTTGAAGTTAAAGACATTCTGGACTCTCGTTTTTTTTTTCACAAATCTTTACAATACTTAATTCAATGGAAGCATTTTCCAGATCCTGAGTGGGTTGATGCATGTCATGTTAATGCTCCTCTTTTAACCAAAAAGTTTCATGCTAAGTATCCTTCTAAACCCTCTCCTGCCTAGCCTCATTATTTCATTTACTTAATACTTGTTTAATTATTTTTTTTTTAGTCTGTCTTGGGGGGCAGGTTGTCAGATCCCCCGATCAAAGGTTTCACAGAAACCCTTATTGGAGCATCTTCCATCATTTCCTTCTCCCAGGTTGCCAGATGGGAAAGGTGTGTGAAGTTGGAGTGTAAAGTGGTTTATTATGGCTATGGAGCACATCAAGGGCGCGAGGTTGAGATATGCCAGGAATACCATCTGGATGGGAGGGGGAGTGACATGTTTTGTGGGAAAGGGGACTAACTAAGGGGATGTAGTTTTAAGTTAGGTTTGAGCGGGAAATCTTTATTCGCAGCTTGCCTTCTGTACTGTTCATTACGCTTCATTAAAACAGTTAAAGGAATCCCAGCCTCCTGACTGTGATTGTGTGAATGCTGGAATGATCAGGTGCTGACAAGAATACTGAACAACAATGGTGTGCATGGCACAGTTGCAATAAAAAAGCCACTACTATCCAAAAAGAACATTGCTGCCCATATATGGTGTGTGAAAGACCACATGGATAAGCCAGAAGGCTATTGGAAGAATGTTATGTGGACAGATGAGACGAAACTAGAACTTCATTGGCTTGGCTGAAAAGTGTTGTTTGGTGACAGGCAAGCACTGAATTCCAGCATAAGAACCTTATCCCATTTGTGAAATGTAGTAGCAGTCTCAAGGTTTGGGCTTGCTTTGCTGCCTCTGGACTGGCTTGCCATAATTGATGGAACTATGAATTCTGAATTGTACCAGCCAATTCTACTAGAAAAAATCAGGGTATCCATGAACTGAAGCTCAAAAGAAAGTGGGTCATGCAGCAAGACAGTGACCCAAAACGCACAAGTTGTACAACCAAAGAATGGTTAAAGCGGAAGATAGTGAATGTTTTGGTATGGCCAAGACAAGATCCAGACCTTAATCCTATAGAAATGTTGTGGAAGGACCTGAAGTGAGCCGTTTATGCAAGAAAGCCCACCAACATCCCTGATTTGAAGTTGTTCAGTAAGGAGAAATGGGCTAAAATTACTCAAAGCCTATGCACAGGTGAGATCAGTTACCAGAAAATTTAATTGCAGTTATTGCTGCCTAAGGGGGATACAACAGTTACTGAAAGCAAAGGTTCACATACTATAGTGATATGTGGGAATGACCCTGGGAGACAGGAGTGAGAGCAGCAGACTGGACAACCAGTGTGTAAAATGTATCTTGGCCCATAGAAGGAGGGAGAATGTACAAAATGTTTCAGAAGGGACCCTCCCTAGTTTTCCCGAGAGTAAAAGGAAAGGAGGGGAGAAATACTTCAGTCTTGCAAGAGTCTGTTAATGTAACTTTACAATAAAGATAGAGCTAGTACTCTTGGTTTTGCTTCTTGTCTGGACTACCTCACAGGGCTAACAGATACTTTTGCCACATGCAAATATGTAGCTGGATAATTTTCCTCAATAAATAAATGAACATGTATAATGTTTTTAACTCATTTGTTTATTTGGGTTTTCTTTCATTTTGGGACTTCTGGAGAACAAATCCCATTTTAGGTCACGTTTATGCAGAAATATTGAAAATTCAAATTCATAATATTCAATCTTTCACATCATATATCAAAAACAGTTAAGCATTCATGTTCCTCCTTTATTGTAATGCCTCTTTTATCATGTTTACTAAGTGTTGTCTTTTGCAGCTGTTCCAAAAGTTCAGAGATCAATGGAAAAAAGAATCCATTATTGTTTCAGGGTTCAAAAGTCTGAACTCATGAACCACTTCATCTTTCTACATCACAAAAAAAGTTGCCCTTGAGGCTAGAGATGTGCTGCATCTAATAAATCCCTTCTGAAATGGTCATCAGTAAGTTCCTTTAAAGAAGCCAACTTGTGCAGACGTAGGGTCCTGAGCTCCTGGAACCATGCTTACAGTATATGAATATAGGAGCCTTCTGTTTTCATGAGTGACCTCTACTTGCATGAATGGGTCTGTTGTCTGAGTGGGTAAGACATATTTGGAAACAGTAGCCAGATGTAACCACTGTAAGAATAATTCCGAGTTGCATTTTCCACCCCCATTCCTGCTTTGGACTCAGATTTCTCTAAAGAACTTACCTTATCAGACCATTATCTAGGTTGTGGCTCTTCCTCCTATCTCTCAAGGTTATTCTCACATCCCATTACACCATATCAGTTGTCTATGGATCCAGAATCTAGTAGGGCAGGAGAATGTTTATAGGAACTCATCTCATGCAAAGAACAAACAGAATAAATAGGCAGTGCTTTGAATTGTACATCAGAACTCTCCTTAATTGTTGGATGACCCTATTTCTGAGCTCCTAAGGTGGGATCTAGCTCATTTCCTGAGAAAGCAGGCTTGGAATGATCAAGGTACTTGCTTGCAAAATGGACTTTAGTTCCATAAGAATTACAGGAAAATTTTGCAGGGTAGACAAATGCAAAATGTCCAGAAACTCTACAATCTAAACAGAGACCAAACATGTGCCCTCAATCTAATGTGTCAGGTGTGTCTTGCTGAACCAGGTCATCCCACAATTCATTAGATAGGCTTCTTTAAATTGGTCAATTAAAGTCACTTTCCTCCAGTGCACATCTCTAGAATAATGTTAAAAGTCAGCTCCATCTGCCCGCACTCACCTTGGCACAATTTGCAAAATTCAGTTAGCTGTTGATTAATATGGTCTTCAGAGGAAACTATCAGTTTAAGCATAAATTGGCATAATTGTCCAAAACAGGTTTATTATTTTCTGTGATTGAAATTGCCCATTTGGTAGCTTCTTCTGTCAAGGGTCCAGGTATAAATCCTACTTGGAAAATTTAGTTGGTCTTAAGGATATAAATTCATACTTAGTGAAGACAGCTTTGAACTTCTTTGGAGTTCTGTCAGATTTATCAGCAAGGAATCAGGAGAGTAAAGTAGTATAGTCACAGGAATTGGAATGGTTGGAGTTCCTGTGTCATCTGGGTAATCGAGTAAAATAATCTGGACATCTGTCTAGTTCAGGTGCAGGTCCTCTTGATTCATATATTGGAGCAAGGCATTGGTGACCTGTTCAGTCAATGACATAACAAGGTGATCTGTTGCCACTGGGTGAAAATAATCAAACAAGGTTGTCTCCCTAGCAGAAAGAGTAAACATTCCCCAGAATTAATATAAGACTGTAGTAGTGTAGCGTAGACTCTAGTAGTAGCCAGGACTGGAAATTATCAATGCAAGGAACAAATTCCTCTGAGCTTATATCAGTAATTATTAGTTATTTTAATAAAGGTTAAAATAATAATTCCAGCAAGTACTTTACTTTCAAGTTAGTACTGTCCATACTAAGCTATATACTGTATGGACAATTCAAGGCAGTTGGATTCTTGTTCTCTTTCTCACACTCTTCCAGTGTAAGGGGAGCCATCAACTGATGATGAATCAAAAATGAATCGTGCTTCATTGTAAAGTTACTAAATTTACGACCTGTATTCTGCCAATAGAGCACTGAAGTTGACCGATTTTAAAATATTTTGTAGCATTAATGCCTATGGTTCACTGAAAAAGCAGAGATTAGAATGAAGCCATGGGATGCATTTTAATGGATTGTTAGAACCAGCAGCACTAATTTATTCCATGTAGATTTCATATTCAAAAACACTTTCACTCAATGAATAAAACTATTCTTAACAGAAACGAAACACATTGATTAAGCATCCCAACAATTCAAGTACATCATCCTATTTTGTAGCAAGAAAACATGTATATTTGAGTGTATCTCTTTTATTGCTAGGAATGTGTTACCACTATAATTTCACAGTGAAGAAGTATAATTAATGCAAAAAGTATTCATTACATTACATTTATCTGTGGTTGTCACTTCCAAAAATGTTACTACATAGTTTCAGTTCAAACTCCCAATAGTTTCACATATCTTGACACTTCTTCCCTGCCACCACCACCCCACCCACCCCCAGAATGGAGAGATTGGAGAGAAATGAATTTCAAGAGCTGCTTGCATAGCATACCTGTGGCTCCCGGCCCCGGGGTGCTGGTGTGATCGCATTGCTTTTGATGTATAAAGACAATAAGTAGGCAGTCAAGCATTCCGAAGGGCGGGTGAGTGGTTAGGAGGCAAACAAAAACTGAAGGTGTGAAACTGAGTAGTCTTGTTTCTTTCCAGCCGGAAAGCCCAGTTGCAGTCATGTGATTTCCCACTTAGCAACTGCGTCACTTAGCAGCAGAGTTGCTGGTCCCAGTTAGGGTTGTTAAGTGAGGATTACCTGTAGTATGTTTCAAAGCTATTAGGACAGTAGTTTCTCAACTAGACTTACAAAAAGACATAAACTTTACTCCAAAAATCTATAACTTAGACATGCTGAGAGACCATGTGCAGCTGCCAATTATTGTACCAATATTTTGTGCCCAGCTCACAGAAGAGCCTTTACATTAGCCAGACTCAAAATCTTCCCTTTAGCTCTTTTAGAAGGTAGACTCAGTGGCACACCAATACAAGATGGCCTATGCTGTGGTCCCCTGGAAGATATTAAATCAACATCCCCTTTATTTCCTCTTTTATTCAAAAATATATCTTTTTAAACAACCAGTTACAAAAACAGATGTCCTCCTCCTCCTTCTTGTAACAGACACTTCAGAGGTGATCTCCAGGAGAGTGGCCAAATTCTGCTTGTGTCAGGCTCCCTTCACACGCCTGCCATAGAGCACTGCTACACGTATCAGCCGAGGGAGAACAAACCTGAGTCAGCTTTGCAGATTTGCAGCTTCACACAGAGAGAGAATGCTTCAGCACATTCCTTCACAAACCGTTAGAGCCAAGGTTGAGCTGATAAGACACCTGGACTGGGAGGAGGAGATCAGGAGTGAGAAAGAGCTTGTTTGTCAGACAGGGAGGAGGGATGATGTCACAGAGAAGGAATTGCTTTGAATGCTTTGGTGACAAAACATTATTCAGAGCTTTGCAACTGTCTTGTGTGTAATTGGATCTTAATAAATTGATTCTTCAAGCTTCTGATGAACTGTCTGGAGAATTCCTTAAGTTAAGATCCTGGTACTGGGACCGTCACAGCTTGATTGTTGTTGCTATTCATCACAAGATAGTTTAGCTTTCTCTGTTCAGAATTTATGGACCTCTGGGTAGAATTTTAAAACTGTTACGATTTTGCAGTGTCAAGTAACAATGATAGGTTTTGGGGGGTTTTCTTTGATCATTATGACTCCTGGCGACTGCCTAGACTAGTCCCTGCAGCTTTCTTGATAAGATTTTTGGAAGTGGTTTGCCATTGCCTTCTTCCTAGGACAGAGAGGGAGTGACTCACCTCACTGGCTTTGTGCCCAAGGCAGAACTAGAACTCCCAGTCTCCTGGTTTCTAGCTTGATATCTTAACCAGTACACCATCCTGGTTTTCTAAGCACCAATTATAGCTAACAAATTTATATTCATTCACTTATGTCTATTTACTAGATTTATCATTTTAACCTAACAAATTACTTATTATTGAATTAAAACTTAAGTAATTTATTCCATTTGTTTTTCATAATTGATAAATTTAAGTGTTAATAATTTAGCAAATAATTATATTTTAAACTTTTTAAAAGTGTCACATTTTATCTTATGTTGTAATGGTCTGCATCTTTTTTTACCTTAATTCTTTTAAAATTGCATTCAGTTTTGATCACTGGCCATAATAAAAAACATATGTGCAGATAGCACTTTCCCTTCACCTGTCTTTCTCACATGACGTATGTGTGCTAGTACACAAAGTTTGTATACGTAAAATCCAATGCAGTTTGTTAGCCATGGCAACATTATACTGTTGTACACCAAAACACCTTCCCCTCCCCTCCCCTTCTTCCTCTTTAACTTTTAATTGGCATTTTTATGTATATTTTATGTGTGTGTGTGTTGTACACATGTTGGTCAAAGACTGTAATAAAAGTTTACCTACCACCTAAATAATTTTTTTTTTAAGCAGCTGGTCATGGTGGTTTCCATATATAGAGAGGCAAGGCAGTGTTGAGGTTACAGGGCCAATAAATGATAAATTTTGCCTTTCTATCTGGAAGAAAACCCTTAAGTATTCAAAATGAACTAGATTTTTAAAAGAACAATTTCTATAAGGAAGACCCCCCCCCCGAGCCATATGTTCATTGTAGCAAATATGTTCATTGTTTACTGATTTGCATTGAAAATTGATAGTTTCTCAGAAGTTGAGGGTTATAATCAGAATTATCTGCACAGGTTATCTATGCGATCAAAAATCTAACCTTTCAGTACATATGAACATACGTGTTCCAAGGTAGCATTCTAGATAAACAAATGGCTAAAATATCGGTATAATTGCCTAAAAAGTGTGTACTGTATTGAGAATAATCAGCATAAAGCAAGTCATTAATGTTATCTTCAGTTACTCTAATCTCTGCTCTACAAATATAATCTGATACGGGGTTTTAAATTATTATCATACCAACTGATCCCTGTCAGATTGCTTGTGTCTATTGTCTACTATTGTGGCACATGACTACTTTATTTCTACAATTACATTTGATAAATTCTTAGCTGCCATTTCAGCTGCAAGAAAAAGAGACAATATTTTATTGCTTAATTTTAAATGCTTGAGCGGAGCTTATTTTTAGAGCCGTATTAGGTTTATTTCATGTGGCAGATCTTGTCGTGCTACTGTTTAAACAAGAATATCCTCTCCTGGAAATACAGTACTAGCTCTATTATTTTTTAGCATGTGGTTGGTAGTATTAAACAATGATTTTCAAGACATCTGCTTTTTATTTATTCGTAAGGAAATGTCTGCTTCAGATGGAGCTACCTTGCTCCATCTCAAGTAGTAAAATCACAGAATATTGCGCAGATAACAAACCTCTTTCTTCTGAAGTTCAACAGTAGTTTGTTTCAACTGTCAGGGTCTACATTCCAGAAGTGATTAGGATGTTTTATATATCTGAATTTCAAAGTTTCATTTGTGTATGTGTGTAATATATATGTGTATATAACACACAATTCTTATTTTGTTTGTGTAGTGTATCTTCTCCATAACCTGCTTCCTCACAGAACTGGAACAGAATGGTTGCCAGATAGGGGACATGTTCTCTGCAAAGTCCAGAAATTTAAGTAGACATCTCAAAGTACATATTTGGATTGGTACCTGTGTATTCACCATTATTTGATTATCAATTATACCCTAGTAGTTTTTATTTTACTGCAGAAAAATGAATAGATTAATTTTAAAAAATGAAAGAATCCTGCAGTCTCTATACAGCATGCATTTTATAAACTTAATAAGCTTAGGGAAGAAAAAAAAGTCCATATTTAATTTGTGGATCTTTTAATAATTGTTGAAAGAACTTGCTCTTTCTCTCAATATGAAGAACTCTGTGCAATATGCTATTTCTTAAAGTTGTCTGTTACTTAAAAGACAAAAATGATGGTCATGTCAACTTGATTTGATAGTAGTGCTATGCTTAGATAACTCAGTCTTGTACCTATTTTATGAAATCGTTAAAGTCAGCTCTATTAGGAATTTTAAAGCTAAATGTATTTGTTAAGTTCTTAATGAGACAGAATGAGTGTACTGATTAAAATATACCTGCTAATACAGAAACTACTAAATTATAGTTTAAATTACTTGCTAAGTAATTCCACTGAAAGCCAGTTTGGTAGAGTGGTTAAGGCATCAGGCTAGAAACTGGGAGACTTGTGAGTTCTAGTGCTGCCTTAGGCACAAAGCCCACTGGGTGACCTTGGGCCAGTCCCTCTCTTTCAGCCCTAGGAAGGAGGCAATGGCAAACCACTTCTGAAAACCTTGCCAAGAAAACTGCAGGGATTAGTCCAGACAGTCGACAGGAGTCAGCACCGACTCAAAGGCACCCCCCCAAAAGTAATTCCACAGTTATTGATTCAATTCATGTTATAAAAAAAGGAAACATATGAATCCTGTATAAAATTCCTGTGTGATGCTACTGGTGGCCAATATTGAAAAATACCTATTGAACACATTGCTGTTATCCATAGGAATCTAGATAGCCTTCAGGACCTGAATATTTTTAGCAGGGCATAGCAGTGTGTATAGCTTGCCAGGAGTGTGTATGGTTTGAGAAGTCGAGCCCTAGGTCCCTGCAGTGTGGGGTGCCTCAGGGCTCGGGACTCTCTCCTCTCCTCTCTAACAGCTACATGAAACTGCTGGGTGAGGTCATCCAACGGCATGGGGTGCAGTATCATCAGTACACTAATGATATCCAGCTATTCATCTCTATCCCTGACCAGGCAGGTGATGCAGTTGTGGTGCCTGGAAGCTGTGAGGGTCTAGATGGGAAGAAACCAACTTCAACTCAGCCCTGGCAAGATGGAGTGGCTTTGGGGTTTTGGCCCCCTGGGGTCTGGTATTTGTGATCTTTGACTCTGGACAGGGTTGCACTTCCCCGGACTGAGCTGATGCGCAATTTGGGGCTCCTTCTGGACTCACAGCTCCTGTTCAAGGAGCAGGTGGCAGCCGTGGCTCAGGGGGCCTTTGCACAGATTTGTCTTGTGTGCCAGTTACACCCTTTCCTGGACCAGGAGGCCTTGCTCAGGATCACTCATGCCTTAGTCACTTCCTATTTGGATTACTGCAATGTTCTGTACATGGGCTGCCCTTATAGACCACTCAGAAGCTACAACTGGTCCAGAATGCAGCAGCGTGTGCAGTATTGGGTGTTCCTAGTTTTGCCCATATTATACCTCTGTCACACAAGCTGCACTGGCTCCCAGTTTTCTTCTGGGTACAATTCAAGGTGCTGGTTATCACCTTCAAAGCCTTACATGGCACGGGACCAGGTTATTTGCAGGACTCCTCTCCCTGACAGTATCTGCCTGTCCTAGCAGATCGGATAGGGTAGGCATGCTTCAGGTCCCTTCCCTGAATTCTTGCCATCTAACGGGGCCTTGGAAGTGTGCCTTTTCCACGGCTGCCCCTACCTTATTGAATACCTTCCCTCTGGTGACTTGGCAGCCCCCCCCCCCTTTAAAGCAGGTTGAAATAGAATAACGTCACCACACAAAGCATGATTACAGTAGCCCTATGATTCTTCTGGTATTACCAAGAATCCACTGAGAGATAGATTGGGATAATCTACCAGATTTAAAGGTGAGTGGTGACCAATTTTCAAGAGAAATACTATTTTAAGATGCTACTGATTTATCACTGTTGAAGCCAACAATGAAGATGCCTTTAGGTTACATTCAGAATGAATTTCACTAAACTGTCTTGAATCCTTTAATCATGCATGACTTAGTTTATCTGAGCTAATAAGTTTTTAATAAATTTTCTGTGGCAGCCCTCTACCCTTTGAACCTTCTAGAAGACTGAATACCTGGCTTTCCCCTGAAGCATTGGGATAGGTTGAAGCTAGAGTTAGAAGAGAGTGTTGGGGGTTGCATCAAGAGAGTTTGGGCGTAATGCCAGGTTTTTGTTGTTTCTGTTTTGTTGTTGTTAATTTTTTGTATATTGTTTTTATATTGTGATTGTGAGCTGCCCAGAGTTCTGGCTTTGAGATGGGGGGCACATACAAATATATTTAAATTAAATAAGTAAGTTGGCATATTAGCATGTGTGATTTGTGGTTCTCTACACTCCAAATTCTAAGCAAACAGAGTGTAATATGCAAACAGAGTTAAATATAAAAATATTTCATATTCCTAGTAGCTCTACATCCTGTCCCAGAATTCAAACATCAGACATAATCAAATGAGCTGAAGTAAAAAACAAAAACAAAAACAAAATATTATGTTCTCACAGCTTGGAAACTATGTCAGGGTCATGATCAAGGGCTGGAGAAGCAAAGAGAGTGGAGGATAGTTCTGCCAGATTCATTGTGTTATGTGTCCTGGATTTTTAAGGATATGGATATGAAATACAGGTAGTCCTTGTTTAGCGACCACAGTTGTCACCAGCAACCAACACCAGCAATTAAACAAAGTAGTCACTAAGTGAAACCGCAACTATGCTTATAATCTTACTTCAACTTTCCTTTGCTTTACAGACCTGCAAAGGTCATAAATGCAAGGATTGGTCGCAAATTTACTTTTTCATCACTATTGTAACTGCAAATGGTCACTGTACAGTCGCTAAATGAGGCAGTCACTAAATGAGGACTACCTGTACTGCATTTCTCTAATAGGATGGAAGCAATTAAAGTATAGTACTGTTTTCTAAATGAGTATATTTTCCTATTCATTGACAAGTTGCAAGATGGTTTGTTCATATAGCAGAACTAAATATAAAGAAATCTGTGCTGGGTTAACTTTCATTTGAAGAGATTCTTGGCTAGTTCTTAAAATTGTATGCATGGTCACTTTATGCATTGCTTCTCATAGGGTTTTCACAAATAGTGGGAGAGTACAATGTAAAAAATAAATTAAACATTTTTTGCTTTGAAGGTAAACTGGAATTTAAATAATAAGGCTTTCTTTTTATTAAAGACTGTAATAGATTTCAAATTTTAGAAAGTATAAGATCTGCCAGGGTTGGGGTGGGGATTGTCAGTAATTACTTCCCTACCATTCCACCAGCAAGAGTCATCATGTAGTCCAGTGCTTACCAGTGGCTAAAAGGAATCTTTCCATTGCAAAATACGAGATAGGAGTTTAGTCCGCATTCTCCAAAGACAGTTATCACGTAAGAAATACATTGCATGAAAACGTATTTGGTATTCTTATGTAGAAAGGAGATATCTTTAGAATGCTCAGCTGCTTGAAATGAAACTAGTTCAACAATAACATGCATAAAGACAGGTCTAGAGCAATTCTCTTTGTCTATTTTTAACAATTCACCAATATATGAATACCTGCTATTGCAAGAACATGCTAATCAAAGCAGACTTTTTAACTTACTTGCATATATGTGATACATTTATACTTATCTCAGCAGATTCATTTCTGTGGATTGGTAGGATAATTTTATGTTTTAATAGAAATGATTTGCATAATATACTGATGAGCCAACAGTATGTAATAATGCTGAATGTGTAGGAAGGAACCATTTTTGCTGTATGCGTTCCATGAGCCAATATTTCTGACTGGGATGAATAACACTGAATATGATTTTTGCAAGATGTGGACCCTCAGATGATGAAAATAGGTGGAAGATCTGTATCAACAATATGCTCTTGTATAAAATCCTCATGCATTATACCCATGCAAATCCTGCTATTTACTAAGGTGATGTAATCTGTTAAATCTAGGGAAAAGAATATAACGGAAAGAATTCTGTACTATCAACGTCTCCATTATGACACCCTGTTTTACAGGAGCAGGCAAACATGTTACTTATGGCAGTCCCATATATTCAGTGTTGAAATATTTGCTGTGATAACACACCAAGAACAAACATTTTAAACAGCTAAATTCAGAACAAATGAATATATATTTTAATGTGATCATTCAAAGTCAGTGAAATTAACTTGGTTTGAAAATTGAAAACTAAACCTCCACCTGATTTGAAGGCATCCCAAATTGTATAGTTTCTTATTTGTCTTCTCTTTGTAGCCACTTTATAGATACTAGTTTCATTTCAGAGTGGTCTGTTATAAAAGTATTTTTTAGCAAAGCTCTACTTTAGAAAAATACAAAGCCAAAAATTTTGTAAGCATTATGTATGGTATGCATAGGGAAAGGGAGATAATATACTAAGAATTTAAATAGGACAGCAGGAGGAAGCATGAAATGTTATTTTTTGTTATATTCAATATGATGAATATGTGAATAGCATTAATATATCAAGTTATATCTGACCTATAAATGTTTCTGATTAAAGTTGAGAAATTTCCTGAGTGGAACTGTTTTCAACTAACATAAATCTACTATGATGTACATTCCTGTCATCTTAATAATTCTTACTTTATCTTATGTTTTATGTCTTTAATGAGTTGGCAGTAATATAGAAAGGTGAAATTAGTAATGAATTTAAAAACATTTTTACATCCTTAATTTGCCCATTAAAAAGCCATTTCCCCTCCTCCAACATTTTAAAGATAAAGTAGTGAATGCATGAGTTGCCCAAGATTTTCCAAGGATGGATGTTCACCAGTGATTAGAATCGTGTTTTCTCTTTGTTGTTATTTTCATAGAAGCTTAAGGCTATGTCACTGAATGTTAGGCATCCTAGTTATTCATGACAGTAAATATATTAATAGTTGATATATAACTGAATGTGCATAGTTGTTCCCATAATAGTGTATCAAATGTGTGTGACATTAGCACTGTTCTCTTTTTTAGTCATCTTCATTAATTTATTGTATATTTTCATGCATTTGTATACATTTAAGTTTATTTGAGCTTACTGAAATAATAAAAAGTAATACAATTATTTACACTGATTGCCAAAATTAATGAGTACTATTGAAATACAACATAATTGTCACTAGGTTCTTTATTTCAGATTGCCTCATTGTACATTTTACATGTACATTTTTAAACATTCACAAGTACATCTTCATTGCCATCTTTAATTCTTTCAACAGGTAGAGAGAATTGTTGATAAAAGAAAAAACAAGAAAGGAAAAACGGAATACTTAGTGCGATGGAAAGGCTATGAGAGTGAAGATGACACATGGGAACCTGAACAGCACCTTGTAAATTGTGAAGAATATATACATGAATTTAACAGACATCATAATGAAAAACAAAAAGAAAGCACATTAACAAGGACAAACAGGACATCTCCAAATAATGCAAGAAAACAAATTTCTCGATCTACTAATAGTTCTTTTTCAAAGACATCCAAGTCCTTAGTTATTGGAAAGGACCATGAATCAAAAAATCAATTGTTTGCTGCCCAGAAGTTTCGGAAAAACAACACTCCTCTCTCTGGTAGAAAAAACATGGACCTTTCGAAATCAGGTATCAAAATTCTTGTGCCCAAAAGTCCTATCAAGAGTCGGACAGCAGTGGATGGCTTTCAGAATGAAAGTCCTGATAAGCTGGATCGCATTGAGCAGGATCATGAAGATTCCGTAGCACCAGAAGTGGCAGCAGAAAAACCAGTCGGAGCTTTATTAGGTCCTGGAGAAGAACGTGCTAGAATGGGGAGCAGGCCAAGAATACATCCATTAGTGCCACAATTGCCAGTGCCAGTAACAGCTACCATTGCATCTGCATTAACCATAAATGGAAAAGGTAAGATATGCGGATGGGTAGGTGTTCCAGCAAATTTCGTAAATACTCACATGGGTAACTTTTTATGTTTCAGAAATAGTTCATCTAATTTGTTCCAGAAACGAAATAAGTAGTATGTAATATGTGATAAGCTTAACAGGTTCTCAATTTTTTTATTGATAAAACCTACAACAAAATTTTGTTAGTTTATACTTTTCTGAGAAGTGTTACAATTGATTTTATAAAGACAGGTTTTATCTGGGTCTTGATAAAATTGAGTTTACCATCTATTAATTGCTTTAAATTAGGTTAAGATCTGTTTCATGGATTTCAGAAATAAATGATGGAATTTGTTAAGATTTTGATAGGAAACAGTATATCTTGCCTTTTTCATTTTTGGACAAATGCATTTATTTAATTTGTGAATTGTTGCTTGATACATTGCTTGATGTTTTCATTTTATGCCATATTGTATATATTCAGTTATCTTCTCTAGGTAGAAAATCACCTTTGCAGAATTTTGGGGAATATGGGAAGCTTAACAGGAAAAGAAGGGAGTAAAATCCTGATGCATGAACTCAAACCATCTGACATTGGATGTTGACATCTACACATAATATATTTTGAATTTATTATAATTCATTACCAGGTCTTCTCTCCACTCTTTTACCTGTATTTTATAGTTCCATTGAACATGGATTACTTTCTATTTTTTTCTGTCTTTTTATAAAGTATTTGAAATATTACATGATAGATGTTACAGAACTGGAATTGTATATGAAGGCCCTAATTCATGTGGGAGGTTTGTAAGTGTTACACAGCTTTTGGTCATGTTTTCCAGAGGTTATGAGAATTGAATCCACCACAGTTAGTGGGCACCCAGCTATGGAAGGCTAATGGGGAGAGTAGTACTTTGCTTCTCCATCATTCTGTTTTAGCCTTAGCTTTCTCATGAAGGTGTGAATGGAAGTTAAGGTTACTTTCATAAATTTACCTACCAGGGAGTAAGCCCCAATGAGTAGAGTAGAAATCACTTTTAAATGAAATGCATAGAATCTTTCAGTAAGGTTTTGATAAGGGTTGTTTTTCTAGATTACTAATTTCATTTTTTTTAAATTCAGGATGATTCTGATGTAATAATGCTAGTTGTACTGCAATGAAAGATTCTGTTATAATAAACACTTTCTGATTTGAGAGGGGTTTTTTTTCAGTTTAAACTATGTTTTTAGAATGAATATGGAAACCCTGGAAAAGTAGATTGAGCAAAGGCATCCTATTGGAATTGTATGCAGAATATTCAGATAAAGCAATATTTTGTAGCTGAGACTTGATATTACAATAATTTAACTTCCTTATCCTACAAAAAGAACAGTATTTGCCCATGTTGGCAGAAAGGCAATGCTGCAAAAATACTGGATAGGACAGTGGCATTGAACAAGAGAAACATCCTTGCTGGTAAAAAGGAGTTGATGAAAGTCATAGACTTCAAAGAGAAATTTTACAGCAGTTGGTTCAAAAGATAAATTGAGTTTGCATCACACTCATCAAATCTACATAAGTAGGTAAAAGCATGGAAGTTACTATTTTAGGGAGAATATGTTTAGAGTACATAACTGTACTATAAAGCTATCTTTTCAGTGATCCCAGTGGATCCTAGAAGTAATTCTGGGATGTTATGGGAGTTCTGTTATCTTTTATATTTATTTACTTATTATATTTTTAATCATCCAGAAGGCCCCAGAGCTGCCACAACAAGCATTCAAATGGCTGTAGCTGCTTTATATGTCCAAGGAGTGGGTCCAGAGGGACAGTTTGCTTGTGAAATGTTTTCTGGGCAAACATTTGCTCAAAGCAGTTGCTCAAAGCTTTCAAAGACTGCTTCATAGTGTTGAGGAACAGGTTCAGGAGAGTGCTTTAATTGCAAGGGAAGCATCTTGCCTCATAATCACTAGTCTGTTCAGCCTTACTATACCTCTGCAGATCAATTAAGTTCTAGAACCAGAGTTGCACAAAAGCTTATTTCTAGTTACGGGCACTAATTAGTCACTAAACCCAAATAAAAAAATGGTCTCTGACATCAAGGTCAGCAGTACTCTGTGTACATATTTTTAAAAAGAGTTATTGTCCATATAAAGAAACCTTGATTACAACTCCGGAGTCCATTTTAGTTAGTCATAATGTATGGGACTGATGAAAATAGGACCAATATATATGGAAGCCACCATTCTTCAAATGCTAAATGCTGTTCTTCTATTCACGCATCTATATTTGTTAATTGTCTACGGCTTTCTGATTTAGTAACTCGTGTACTATTTAACATTTGCATTGTACTTTGAAATTTTAACACACTTCTCAAATAACACACATTACAAATGGAGGTTTAAGGCTGAGGTAGGTTCTATTCATTTTAACTTCCAAACAAAGAATTCCTAGTTTACAGTTGCTTGTTGGCTTTATTTTCCATCATTTTAACAAAGACCTCTGGTAAAAGAACAATAGCTGCTTCTTGTGGCTTGTCAATTTAGACATTAAACTAAACTGTAAGCTACCATTCCTTAACTGTGATTTGGCTTGATATGTCAGTGAAATCATAATGGCTTGCCTAAGGCTATTGCTCAGTTCATACATCAGATATAATTGGAAGTAAACATTTTGTAGTACATTATTAATTTTAACACTTCCAAGTTTCAAAACTGAAATTGAATTCTCTTATTCTAAATCTTGCCTGTATAAACTCACTTTGTGGACTTTGTTGATCTAATTGCAACACACATGTTACATACTCAGATGCAGCAATCACTTTTTCAAGATTTTAATTAAAGATTCTGATAAATCTTTTTCAGGAATTACTAGCATGTACAATAAAGTGGATTATTAAAAATTGACAACATCTGTCATCTAGTATTTCATTAGATCTGGACCAAATATTTTTAAAGTATTTGTTCAATGGTGTTTTTGAAATCTTTTGCAATATCACCAGAAATACTTAATTTGTGAAATGTTTTGATATAATATAATCCCATCTTCTCTTTTGAAAGACAGCTAGATAATTCTAGTTTAACAAAGTTTCCCTAAGAAGAAATGTTGAAAGCATATAAAACCTTAAGGATGTTGCTAATTGTGGTGGTTCTCTAAATCTTCTTCTGTTATACTTCGGTTGTATCCTGGAGATTCTTCTTACAGTCAAAAATTACGAACAGCTTTGTACAAGTGCTTCTTACCTCACAGAGCCTGTATCCAAAGAAAAATGGTGGCTGAAAAAATGAAGTCAGTCCATCACAATGTTTAGTAAGGTGGGTGGTAGAGAAAGAAAAATCTGTTCTGCTGGCAGATGTTCTACCACTGAAATCATTTGGTAACATTTTTTTCTACCCTCTCCATTCTCAGGTTACTTTCTCTAATGCTGTATGGCATTTTTAGTAAAGGATGTCCTATCTGTCAATTTTTTAAAATTCATGTGTACCTCACAGCCCTTTTGGCAAGTGTATCTTTTATTCCTAGTCATGGTCACAGATGAAGGAAAAGTATGGTTGCACCTTATGTCCATATTTACAAGTAAAATCAGATGGAGATTAATCAGTGATTAGAGTCAGCCTCAGGAAAGCGATTGAAATAAAACAAATTACTCTGAATTGGAAATTTGTCAGGATACCAAGAATGATGAACTTCTGATCCATGAGGGCTGGCCAAAATTTTTATTATGCAACAGTGGAATGCTTGCTCCATATTGGTTTATTTTTACTAGGAATATTTTAATAATTAGTGTATAATTTTATTGTTGTAAGCCACCATGTTTACCACATTCGTATGCTGGGAATTGAATTGAGGGTCTTTCTGCGTACCATGCATATGCTATATACTGTCTCATATTGACTATAGAGACTCAACTATTTTAGCTGAGATTGTCAGTTCTTTCCTGAAGATGAATTTCCTACCTTTTGTTTAATGGAAGCGAAATAACTGTATCTCTTTTGTACCTGATGATTGTCCAGACTTTATAGATAAAGAGGAGTTAGTGGTGTGTAACTGAAATCCTTGCAAGGAGTTGAGACTGCAGTACCTTCAAATATGCTAACATAATTTTGAAAAAATTGCACCATGACAGTTTCCTAAAAAGCAGTAAGTGCCATGGTTATAGTATGTTAAACCTTGCAAACATTTAATTTCAGCTATCTCAGAAAGACTGTATGAAAGCAGCCCTAGAATACTTCCTTGGCTAAGTTACCTACATTCACAGTTATAGTTCAAAGTCAGGTAAAAAGATTCTCTTGGTGACTGCTACATTTTTGGAATCTATACTTCTAAAGTATTTGCAGAGCATTTTTAAAAGCATTTCCCAAGAGCTGATTAATGTTGCTGGCCAGAATTTTCTTGCCTGTATTTCCTTTTTTTTTTTTTAATCCATTCAGTCATGTCTGATTATCGGAGACTGCCTGGACAAGTCACTGCAGTTTTCTTGGCAAGGTTTTTTGGAAGTGGCTTGCCATTGCCTTATTCCTAGGGCTGGGAGAAAGTGACTGGCCAAGGTCACCCAGCTGGCTTCATGACCAAGGCAGAACTAGAACTCACGGTCCCCCGGTTTCTAGCCCAGTACCTTAACCACTACACCAGACTGGCTCTCATTTATTTCCTTTAGTAGTATCAGAATTACTGGTGCTGGTGCTCTGCAGGACAGATTAATGATGTTGGGAGTGTCTACAGAGGGAGTGTAGACTGTTGTATATATGCAGAAGAAAAAAATTAAGAGAACCAATTGTGCATATATAGAAGTTGAACTAGCATTCAGGTGACTAGCTACATTGCATTTAATATATTATGCTCCCTGTAATAGCAATTAAACTCTTGATAGGAAAATGTTATTTTTATATTATATGTTTCATGTACAATACTTAGTCTATCGGTTTCATTTGTATTATACTAAAATGTTTACCTTATTTAAGCAATTATTTTTAGTGGGCTTACATAATGAAAATAAAATATTATGCATGCTTATTTTTATCTTTTTTCAAAAAAGCATATTCTTTAAAATAATGCTTGTCTATTTTTAATCTTAATCTGTCTTAATCTGTCTTAATTAAGCTTGAATGAAGTATAGGTTACACAGTTTACAATAACAGACGTTTTTAGTATAGGTTACACAGCTTACAATAATAGACATTTTTTAAAGATACTTCTAGAGAGTTTTGAATATTTTTTGTCATTATCACCACTGTCACAATTAATAGTACAATTAATATTTTTTCTTTCAAAAGATTGCTAGTACATAGAACAGAGTAGCTTTGATTTTTATGTTGAAAATGATTTTTTTTATTTGAACATACATCATTGCAAGTAAGATTAATTAGAAATGTTTGTTATTCTTCAAGGTGAATGATCAATCAAAAACTATGCAGATCTCTAATATCAATGTCTGATTATAATTATCCTCATGCTTTGCTTTATTATTTTACTTTGTTCATTTTAAGCATGTTTACTAATTGCATATCTGACATGGTTCGCGTTGCAAGGTGAATTGCACACCAACAATTTCTTAATATCCACCTTTGTTGCCCTATCAGATCATTTTGTTTTGCTGTGACTGAGGTCATCATCATGGTAGTTTTCAGCCTTTTATAATTATAAGAGATAGCTGATATATTGTGATGAGCAAGTTACTGTGCTCAGCTTGGCAATTACAAAGGTATTTTAGTAGAAGGGTGTTCACTGCCTCTTTTGTTGCTTGCATTGGCATGCCAGGCACATAAAATAATGCTTTTGATAAATATTGGGCCTACATTTTATGAACTTGATTTGATTTTTGAAATGGAACATTCCTCTTCTGAGTTGTAATCTGCTTCAAATATGTTCTGCATTTTTCCTCTTTTAATGAAGATGTTTTAATGAAGATAGATGTGGTATCTTGCTTTACAGCCAAATAAAATTAGATGATAAGGACTATATCTTAGCCTGTATTTTCCACAGATCAGTTTTAGTTGGTTAGATCTTGGGTAGTGTTCATTAATATCAGTCATTTATTTGGCTTTTTATTGAATATTTGGAAATTACATGACAACTACTGTGATTTAATTTATTTTTGGTTTTTTTTGTCATGAGAAAACAATCCTCGCTTTACCCAAAAAGGAATTAGTAATGGTCCTAGTATATCAGAACAATCACTCAAAATGCAAAAGTAGGTATGGTATAATAAATGTGGGTGTTTTATTTTCAAAGGATTGTTTGTTAGTGTGATGTGATAACAGTGGTCAATATACAACTATAACTAACCTGAATCTCTAATTTTTATTATGTTTCACACGAGAAATAGATAGCAGATGCAAAAGCAAATCTTAGATATATGTATTAGCATGAAGGCAAAACTACTGGCCTTCATAAATGTTCTCTTCTCCTGTAAAAACACACACACACACACAATATTCTTCAATTCTAGATTAGAGAAAATACTTTTCCAAAATTAAGGTATATTGTATCCTAATAGACAATACTGTTTCTTAAAATATTTCTAAATTATAAAGGAAGCTGATAGATGAATTATACATTATACTTTGTAAGTTGTTCCTGACCAAAGAAGATCAGATTCTGTGATCTCAAAATTTTGTAAACCTGAAAGGCAAGTATCTTTGGATTATAACAGACATTTCTTAGTTTCTTGTGATTCCAGCTAAAAATCGTATCATCTGAAATAGCTTATTTCTTTAGTATCTCAATATTAGAAATAGATCTGCATAGCTTGGGTATTATCATAGGCCTTCTCGTGATAAATCTTCTTAAAATAGCTGGAATGTATAGGTAAGTAATGGCAGAAAATTTTAATATCCCAAAGAACTTACTTCTGTGCTCTGTGCTGATATATGCTGTTTTCCTGTTTGTAGCCATTCATTCTCCATAATAAATAGGTCAACTTATGTGTAAGGGCAAACTGCAGTTTTGCTTGCTGCTGTATTATTCCCAGGTCTGTTTCACTGGCAACATCTGCAGTATAAATGTAATCCAGTCTTACCTGTTTAAGAACCATGACTTCCTGGGTTATTAAACTGGGGACCTGTTGTTTGGTGAAGAAGGACTGGAAGATCAGTAATAGCAAACTTGTCTCAGAATTCCAAGAATTTGGGAGAACTGAAGAAAACCATGGTAAATAAATTATTGTAAAACAGGATTATATTAAGGAAGTAGAAAATGCACTCAGGGAGAAATATGAGTACATTCTTGAACTCGCTGCATCGTAGCTCTATAGTTGGGCTAAAGATGATTTACCTGAAAAATATTTTCTTTTTTTATTTCTGATTTGTTTTTAATTTATTGTACAGTTGCTGTATTCAGAACAAACCTGTCTGGTTCTGACTCTGAACCACAGGTAGCCTAGTGAGTTGGCAGGATAAGGAGTGGAAAGCATACATAGGCACACAGGAGTACATAACAGTAAAATTTCTTGGTGACCTTCTGAGGTATGCTCCATTTTGTGGTGCTATTACCACACAGGGATGTGTTTTGATGACCTGCATATGAATTTCTATTGTGTAAGTTAGTTTTAGGTCTTGAATGATGCTTACAAGTTTGTGTTATGTCCAACCATTTGTATTCCAACTGTGTGCTCTGCACAGTTCTCTCTCTCTGACTTCTGGGGTATTTTTATTTTGCTTATTATTGTTAATATTCTAGAACGATTTCTAGCTCCAGATGTTCAACGATTGGATAATCTGATTATAAAACACAGTTGTTTTAAACTTCTGGCATAAGGACATAATGACACTGTTAATTTTCTATCTTCCTCCATGTGGCCAAGGCTCTTTAAATTAACTACTATTGGTTTTATGAATTCAGAATCAGAATTTAGGGAATACTTAACTTTTTGAATTTTGCAATAAAACTCAAGAGTTTGTATGCTTCATACTTATATGTTATTGCTACTCATTGGAGGAAAGTAGCTGTATTCCTGAGCTACCTAGTACAAACATTAATGACCTAGAAAAAGGAGTGAACAGGGAAATAGAAGAATCTGTAGATGAAACAACATTATTTATGATGGTTAAAGCCTCAGTACGCTGTGAAGAAAAATCCCAGAAGGATAGATTAGCATTGAGAAAAACAAGCAATGGAATGGCAAATAAAGCTCAACATTAAATATGAGTTGACACCTATGGTGACTAAATATCAAATACTAATTCTTAGTCAAGATTCAGGTTCATTATTAATAGTACTACTCAAAACAAGCATTTTAAATAATGTAGAAATTAACTTGAAATGCCAATGGTTTTTCTTGTTTTTTTAGTTAGGAGTTTGTTTTGAGTGGTGAAATCATCACAAATAATATTGTAGATATAATGGACTAATTATGTGTTCTAAAGACGACTTTGGACTTATTTCAGAATATTGGACTTATCATGCTACAGTTGTAATTGAAATTATTCAGCCCCCGTTGCAAATCAGGTTGATTGTCAAAATGTACAGACTTTCAGCTGTTTGCAATGAACAGATCAAACAAAAGCAATTGAAATAGCTCAACACAACGAATGCTTCAAGTGGTGTCCCCAAAGTCAACTGAAAATGCAACTTATAATGACTTCTCCAGTCTCAAAATTCAACCTGATAGAGAGCCAGTTTGGTCTAGTGGTTAAGGTTCTGGGCTAGAAACCAGGAGTCTGTGAGTTCTAGTCCCGCCTTAGGCATGAAAGCTGGCTGGGTGGCCTTGAGCCAGTCACTTTCTCTCAGCCCAACTTGGTGCAATGTAGACTAGCCTCCTCATGATGCACCCCGGGCAACATGACTTGTCACTGCTAAATAGTCTACACATCTGGCTGCTGGACCTCACAAGGACTTCCCAGCAAGAAAAAAGCATGAACACCGAATACCATATGATTAAAAAAAAACCCAACTGATTTGCAATGGAGGTTGAATAATTTCGATTACAACTGTATATCACAGATGACTTTTGAAGTTAAATCTCAAAAATGATGTATGAATTAGGACAGTTTATTGTTCAAAAGAAAGTCAAATTCAGCTGAGTATACTATCTCCATGGCATGATGGGCATTTGTCTAGCTTTGATGAAATAGTGCATAGTTAGAACAATCTAGTTTGATGATGAAATGTAATAGGATTTGGTAATTCTAACCAACAGTTATGCAGATTCATACATGTTGAAACAAAAGCCAATGTTATTGCATTGTCTTGTTTGGAGAATGGAAACTAGAAATGCAAGTGGTAGTGGTCAAACGTGTATGCTTTGCCAAAGCCAATTAAGCTTTTACAAGAATCTGCTGTTATGACCTTATGTAAAGAAGAATTTTCAGAGGAGGAATATCAGTCAAATAATCTCATCTACTTGTCTGCACAAGTTGAGTCAGGTCCTAGCAGAGGACCTAAGCCAGAATCAGTCGCCACTAGCCTGGCTCTTTTGTCCAAAGCTCTGATTCCTACACACTGGTACAGCCACCAACCTATGAGAATGGTAACACTGCCTGGTTGACTGTCAGAAGGCTGGGAGGTAACAACTCTCTAAATTACAAGACAAATTTGTAATTTGAAAATAAAGTTACGCTCAAGTGTAGCTCAGTGCTCTTTATTGGTTTTTACTTGAGATTAGGTTTCTTGAACATCAGCTGAATTAAAATGTGAAAACCATAACCTTCAACTTATGTATGTATGTATGTATATGTATGTATGTACTTAATTTATATGGCCGCTCAAGTCACACTCACTGACTCCGGGTGGCTTACAAAATTAAAATTGCCAGAAGCAAGATCTGTTTCTTAAAAATCTGTATAACGAAGTAGCTTTGTTCCTTGAACTTTGACTGCTTGACAGAGTTCCCTGGAGCACCAACTATTTGTTGTCTACAGCACAGTCTGGCTGTCTAGCTTTTATCTGGAATTATGACAAGTTTTGATCTAGTTTGGGTTTGTCTTGTAGCTTGACTTACTGTTCAGTCTTCTGCATTTGTCTCTTGACTGTGAATAACTCTGGGCATCTGCAAGAGGGCAAGGGGGAGCAAAAGTCAAAACATGCAAATTCTGGCCCATTTGTATTTGTATCATGATGTTCATGTACTGGATCCATACTTTGGGTTGTATGTGTGGGAGTGCTACAATCTCTGCTATAAGTCCTGAAATAGGTGATCCCATGGGTGTTCCTTTGATCTGTTGGTATATTTCTCCATCAAACTGAAAGTAGGTTGTAAGGCAGAGGTTGATGAGGTCCATTATCCTGGGTATTTCTATTTGGTGTATTTGGCTAGGTCAGGGGTGTTGCACAGAACTGCAGCCATGGATTCTTTTGTTAGTGCTGTGTCTATGGATGTGAAGAGAGCTGTAACAGCCACTATGTAGGACAGACAGGCAGAAGAGTAGCAGAGCGCATCCACGAACACCAACTAGCAGTCAGAAGACACAATGAGAACTCCTTAATCTCACAGCACATGGATAGACTCAACCATAGTTTCAACTGGGAAACTGTGAACATCCTAAACCAAGTCAAATCCAAAAATGCTGGAGAATTCCTGGAAGCCTGGTACTCAGACAAAACAGCCATCAACAGACACATAGAAGTAAACAACATTTACATACCATTCAAAAGAGACAATAGAAAAGCCAAAAGACCGGTACACTCCCTTGCCAGCAATCAACACCTAAATATGCAAAAATCAACACTAGGATTAACACCAGATGAACAATCAAACAGCACAATACGCCTTAATCAAGGAACTATTAACTCAGTCAATCAACCAAGCAGCAAACAACAGCCCAATCAAAGAACTCCCAAGGAGGGAACAACACCCCCACCAACACAAGCAGGGCAAGCCACAGTATATAAACAGAGAGCAAGGCCCACTCCCTCTTTGCACTGAAGATGTTGCCTAATCTGGCAATGAAACGTCTGCAAGAAAACAACAAGGCTCAGAGAGTACCAAGGACTCCACAGTTCAACTCTGAACTACAAATACTCGCTTCGATTGGTAACTTGACTCTGCTGGCATGTCATCCCCCTGAACAACAACAAAAACAAAAAGTGCTTTGCATGAAGCCAGCAAAAGCACACCTTTTCACTCAAAGGCGCCCCTTTGATATCTGAAATATCATACAATATATTCTAATACATTATTAAAAGCTTATAATGCTATAAAATATTTCATATCCATTTTCTAATCAAAACATGTCTCAGTTAAACTTTAGACAAAGATACTTGGTTAATGCAAGTCAGATTATTAAAAAATAAAAATAAACTATGGGTACTAAACAATACATTAAAACAATGGTGTATATTATATAAATAATCTATAGATTATATAAATAATGTGTAATAATGATATAATAAATGCTATAGATTATATAAAGTTTTTTTGAGGGACCGCCTCTCCCTCAAAAACATCTTTACATCTTCCCATCTCTCAAAAACATCTTTACATCTTCCCGTCTGATCAGATCCAGTAGAAGAGGCATGCTGCAGGTCCCGTCTGTTGGGGAACTACACTTGGCAGGCCCGAGGAGGCAGGCCTTCTCTGCTGTGGGGCCCACCTTATGGAACATTCTCCCACACAAAATGAGGTCAGCTCCATCCCTACTTATTTTCTGGAAGCCCCTCAAGACCTAGCTATGTCATCGGACCTGGGGGTCCCAGGGGACCTGTGAGACCTTGAGGTGGCTCCCTTGCTAATCTAATCTCTTGTGTAACTTATGTTTTTGTAACTTTTTAATGATGACTGCTTTTTGCCGCGTATATTTTTTATATCTTTGTTGTACACCGCCCAGAGTCACTTCTTGTGAGATGGACGGCCATATAAATTTCACACACCCACACACACAATCTTATAACCCAAATTTTGGATGTTTCACAATTCCATGTATAAAATTGTAATCTAAAAATGGCTTTCAATTAGAATTGAATTCTACATCAGATTTACTTTTTAAATATGAAGTTGTTCATATCTTTCCAGCACTTTAAAGTTATATTATATAGTTCACTTCTACCCATATTCCAATGCTTATCCATCCAGCAAAAAGTCCTTAAAGGGTTTCCAGAATTTTATAGAAATATTTCTTATTTTAAACCTGATCAAAGAAGTCAACTTTATATTCTTTTCATTTGCTCAATATTCTAACATTCTTGATCCTTAATTTAATATTAAGGTGCTGTTGAAGGAATTGATCACCGTCCAAATCTTCTTTCTCCTATCTCAAAAATTTTTCCAAGACTTTAACAACCCACTTTTGTAAGTCCAGTAATACGTCATTTCCCAGGTTATTTTTTTTCATCTCTTGGCTTAATATTTGTATTTCCACTCTACTTTTCATCTGTCTTACAGTCCACAACTTCTGCTTTTCCCCCCAACATTTCTGCATAAGCTATAATTTGTTTTACTTTTTCATTCTATCATCCTGTAGATTCTTCCCAATTATTCTCCTTCGCATCTTTCATTTCTTCTTTAAGATCTCTTTTGAATAATTCACATAAGCAGATATTATTGCTGTCATTGTAGCTGCAAGCTTTTCTTCCCATTTCTTCAAAAATCCTTTGAAATATCTCAAGTGTGATACCTTTATCTGTCATTTCTGTAAGTTTCACTGCTGTTCATCAAGTACATAATAAAAGACAGGCTTTTCTCTTCTTTTCTTTTTCCTGCCTGGGATCTTTAGCTCCCTGTAGTGTTTCGTATTTCTATGATCTCATGATCTGTCTCAAATTTCTTTTGTTTCTTTGTTTTGAGAAATTAACCAGTCATTTTTTCCCTAAAAGGCTAAACAATTTATGTTCCCATGAAGGTACTATTTATTTATTTCAAAAATGTTATAGCAAAAGTCTTAATATTCCAAATTTGTCTGGTCCCTTAGTCCGTTTAAAACTTCCTTAAATTAAATACTTATCCAGCTTTTTGCTGTTAACTGCATATTCTTTAAATTCTTTAAGTTGTTAATTCGTTCTTTTCTTTTCTTTTGGGAATGAAGGATCATTTACCAGGTATTTTTTTCTGAACTGCTGCTCGGAAGATCTCTTTTTAACTCTAAAATACTTAAATTCCAAAGATGTTTAGAAAGTGAGGTTTGACAAACCTAGTGTCCATGAAAGGCTCCACTGTGGTTGAGAGCTTGATGGCTTCCGTTGTCTCCCGGCACTCAAGCCCATGAGTCGATCACTATCCCTCTCCTCACAGGAGCAGCCGTCCAGAGCACAAGTAGGTGATATTTCATCCTCTTGTCCGGAGAGGTTCCGTTGGACCGGATTTAATGCTGGTCCATTGGTCTTGGCCACAGCCTTGTCTCTGCTCCTTCAGAGACATCTTAACTCACCATTTCCTCACTTGGAAGTCCAGGCACCATTTGCTTTTGGAAAGCATTGTTCACAAGTTCTTGGTTGGATAGTTAGTAGTAGGTATAAACAACAATATGATTTGTATTTCTTCTTCCATTTATATTAACCAGATAACTCTCCATAGCACCACCAAGCTTATTCCCTTGAATTTCTGAGCAGTTGTGAATGTTATAGAAAGTACTGTTACTTCAGCTCTTTTTGAACAAGATGTATCTTCAATTGCTGCATTCCAGTAATGAGAATTGGTATTCCCAAGAAGTGTCAGTTATACCTGAGAGATCTTCCACACAAAGCTTCTGTGGTCCTTTTTCTGATTGTTCTTAGACATAATCTTAACTGAATAAAGGTACTGAGATACAATAATTTTAAAAGTAATGGAATAATTCTTTGAATTTTCTTAACCTAAATTGCAAATTGATTTGAATTGAGCATGACCCAGAAGTAATGAGGATAAGATTTACCTGACGCTTTGAAGAAAGGAAAAGTGAAATAGAGAGTATATTTTCTTTCATTTGATCTGCAAATACAGTTGTAGAACCAATAATAATAATAATTCGTATCTGTCTAAAATAGCTGACAAGTAAAACTTTTTTAAAAGATAGATGTGAAGTGTTTACTACAGTTCTTATATATCAGCAGTTCTTTATTATCTTTACTAACTCCCAGTTCCAGTCCCAATTCAAAATGCTGTTATTAATTTATACAGCTATTCTCAATATCTAAAAGGAACACTCTTCCTGTATGTTCCTCCCCATTTCCTAAAGTCATATTCAGAGGGCTTACTCTGGGTGCTCTCCAATGCTCAAGTGTGGTGAATGGCTAGCCAAGGGCAGGGTTTTTTAGTGGTCGTCTTCTGACTTTGATTGCTGTCCTCAGTGAGATACACCTTGGCTACATCTTTATTATCTTTTTGGTGTCAGATGATGACATTTTTATTTTCCTAGGCCTTCACGACTCTGATGTTTTTAATTTTCTTGCTGCTGCTTTTACTTTCTAATTTTATTTAATATATGTATATAACATTCTAATGTATGTTTTTATCAAGGATACAAGGCTTTTCAGGAACTGGCCCAGCTAGAGATCGTATAGAAATCTTGATAGCTTATTGTGACAAGTTTGCTAGATGCTTTGAGGCAAAATCAGTCAAATTACTTAAAATATAGTTTCAGCAATTCAGTCTGTATGTGAGAGTTTCAGTTTTAAAGTCTTGATAATGCAAACAAAATGTTGGTCTATGTTCAGTCACACACATGTATGCTTTACCTATGTCTTTCATGGCTTACCATTTGGAGGGGGGGCAGTTTCACCTGGATCCAGAAGACTGTAAATTCTTCCCTTTAAGAAAGAGTAGTCCCAGCCTCATTAAAGAAGGTTCTAGTGAGACCACTTTTGTTCTTCCTATCATTTTTCCCACAGTTGCAGGGTCCACTTTTTTTTTTTCCAGATCAACCCAATGTTGATCCATTGGTTGCGATGGGAATTGACCAAGCAGCTTGTCACGCGATGTTGACGTTGTGGGCTGAGAGAGAATGACTGGCCCAAAATCACCCAGACGGCTTTCATGCCTAAGGCAGGACTAGAACTCACAGTCTCCTGGTTTCTAGCCTGGAGCCTTAACCACTAGACCAAACTGGGCCAAACTGGCTGCCTCTAGTGAGACCACTCCTGGATAAAAAAAAATAATTGAACCCAGAAGATCTAAATTATTATGTGCCAATGGCCAATACTCGCTTTCTTGGCAAGGTACTGGAACATGAGCTAGCTGATCAAATCCTCTCTTAGATTAAATGAATTTTCTTCAATCAAGGTTCAGGCCTGGTTTTGGCACTGAAACTGTCTTGGTTGCCATGCTGAATCGTCTTTGCCCAAAGAGAGATAAGTGTTTTATTTATTTGTTTGTTTTATTTTTTATTTATTTATTTTTTTACTTTTTATCCTGCCTTTTATTATTTTTACAAATAACTCAAGGCGGGGAACATACCGAATACTCCTTCCTCCTCCTATTTTCCCCACAACAACAACCTGTGAGGTGAGTTGGGCTGAGAGAGAGTGACTGGCCCAAGGTCACCCAGCCGGCTTTCATGCCTAAGGCGGGACTAGAACTCTCAGTCTCCTGGTTTCTAGCCCAGAACCTTAACCACCAGACCAAACTAATATATAACCATGTTGATTCTCCTGGGCATCTCAGTAACTCTGAATACCATCAAACAAGATATCCTTTTGGAGAGGTTGTCCAAGTTAGTTCATTCCTGGATAGCTTTTTCCAGAATGTGGTATTGGGGAGGATTTTGTTTGACTCCATGGCATTTACACAATGGGTTCTACCAGGTTCTATTTTATTCCCTATATTGTTCATGAAAATCTGAATGAAATCATTTGGAGATTCAGAAAAAAATGTCATCAGTTTGCTGGCAATTCTAAATGCTATCTCTCCTTTTAATTAGATTCAGCTGAGACAGTAGAACCTGAATCAATACCTGGCTGCAGTAATAGATTTGATGATGGTGAAAAAAATAAAAGTTCAGTCCAGACAAGAGAGAGGCATAGTTGGTTGATGGCTTATTTGTATGGGTTAGTGGAGTTCAGCTTCTACTAGATGGGGTTGTATTCCCTCTAAAGGATCAAATTCATAGCCTAGGAGTACTTCTGGATCCATTCTTGTCATTAGAAGCGCAAGTGGCCTCTGGTACAAAGCACCTTTCATTAGCTTTGGATAGAGCGAGCCTCATTATGGTGATCCATGCCTTGGTAACTTATTGTTTAGATTATTGCAAAACATATGTCACATTGGCATTGAAGAGTCAGAAACTTGTTTTCTGACTCATATTTCAGCAAAAATATTTACTGGAACTGGATGATATGAACACCTCACCCCAGTTCTTTATGATCTTCACTGTCTCCCAGTTTGATTCTGGTTTCAATTCAAGATAGGGTTCTTAAACTATACATTTCTTCACAGTGTTGGACCCTAATATCTGAAGGAATGCCTCTTCTTGAATATTTCTATCTGTGGCATAAGGTCATATTCAGAGGGCCTGCTCAAGATGCCCTGCCATGGTGATCTTAAAAAAACACTTTTTTTCAGTGGGAGCCCCCAACTTTGGAATGCCCTTCCAAGTGAGGTATGCCTAATGCCATCCTTACTGTGTTTTCAGTACCAGTGAAATATGTTTTTATTCTCTCAAGCCTTTTAATAAAGTGTTAATCATGCTGTGATTTTTGAACTTTTTTATTGCTGCTTTTACTTTCCATTACTGTTTTAATATTTATCTTGCTGATCTTATTTCGCAGTTTTCTATTTTTGTAATAAAATGTCTTAAAGTACCTTTCTATTCATTATTTTAACCTATTGCCATTCAAAAGAGACAATAAGAAAGCTAAAAAGGAAACAAAAAGACAAGAACACATCCTCTCCAACACCCAGAGAAGCAGGGATTGACACCAGACAAACAATTAAGCAGAAAATAGTACCCTAATCAAGAACTATCAAGGAAAAAACCACACCTCCACCTACACTGGCAGGGCAATCTACTGTATATAAAGAGGGAGCAAACCCCACATTCACTAGCACTGATTATGTTAGCTAGTTGGGTAATGAAACATCTGCAAGCAAACAACCAAGCTCAGAGAGCACCAGGGACTCCACAGTGACTTGAATTTTTCTGCGCCTCACAGAGAAGATTCCTGTTTCTGCTTTTTAATAAATCCATAGGGATAGAGTATCCCCACTGTGAAAAGAATTCCTATTCAGTTATGTTAAAAGCTATTGTGGTTTTCATTCATGGGTGTCATAATTTAGAGTCCAGAGCTTGTATGTTCCCATGTATCCTCTATAACTTTAAAATGCCTGAGTCTAAATAACTTACTCTTTTAATAAATTCCTCACTTGGAAGGGCATTCCAAAGTTCAGGGCTCCCACTGAAAAAAAACTGAATTAATTAGATAGATAGACAGATAGATAGATAGACACCTTATAGATAAATTAAACTTCAAAATGATAACTGAAACTGATTAATGTTATATAAACCAAAGCGCCATACGCATTCTTGTCAGCCCTAAGCTTTTGTACTCCGAAGTCTGTTCATTGTTTTCTCATCATCTGGCTGTAGGAGATTATTTCAAGTAGGGCCATTTCTGCAGCAGTATTTGGAACATCCACTTGGGTGATGAAGCTTTCTTTCAGCTGTTGACCTTCTAATGATCGAAAATCATGGATTGTATGGAGAGCATCTGAATTCCTTTAACTGTTAATTCCTTTAACTTCCTTAGTTCTTATATTGTCTCTGTTGTTTTTAGTGGTAATTTGCTTGATTTGTTCTGCTAACAGTAGTATCTCAATTTAATATTGTCACAGGCATTATTTCTACATTGTGCCTGTGACAATATTTCAAGATTAGCAAGATTCAATTAGATTTTTAATTGAAGACCAACCTGAAAGGCTTGGTTAATAGGCAGTTTCTAGTTGTTACTTATTAGTAGTTTATCTACTGCATTCACAAATATTTGGGAGCAGGCTGTTTGCTGGATCTATCCCAATAGAAGACACAGGCAGCCAAACCAGAAAAGACACATTCAGTTCAATGGGATTGTAAATCCCTCAGAATTGATCTCATTTCTTTTGACTTCCGTTACTGGAAAGCTCAGTTTTGGGAGTTGGCTTGGAATCTTTACTGGGGTGACACCAAAGTGATTAAAATAATGCTTCAGTGTGCCATTTGCAGCTGTTCCTTCTCTCTCTCTGCATCAAATATTATGCCTTCCAGTTCCTCTGAACTCTGAGAACATTGCTTTTGCCATTTTCTAGTTCTTAAGCAGTTTTGAAAAGCCAGAACCTTTTTCTTTAGAGTGAAGTCTGGTATTTCCAGATGGGGGTTCTGAACTCTGTTATCCTCACTGTGGTTCTGAGATTTTTTTTTATTATTATTCCAAGATGAATTTTAAAAAATACTACCTGTATTTTGTCTTTCAGCGAGCTTACCACAGTGTTGTGTGATTGACACGTAAGAGTACGAATAATGTGCTCTGACCTTTAAGCTGGCTTTGTCATGCAGACTTTTACCCCTCTTGTTGGATCCTGTAGATTTCAGGCTAAGAGATATCTATTACAAAATCTTTACATAGGCACTTTCTTCCAAGAAAGTGGTCATGCCCTTCATAAGGACAATAGTATGTCTGTAAAATAAAGCTTCCCTAATAGAGCACAATTTTCAAGTTGAATGGTTGAGCAGACATCATTTCAGCTCTCTATAAATGAGTTTATGCTCAACTTCTTCAGCAATTCAGGATTCTGGCACTAGATTTTTTTTTTTTATTTGTACACAGAGTTTGTGTATAAATAAACATTTTTGTGTGTGTGTACAAACAATTTTTAATATCTTCTAATGCAAGGTTTGTCATGTTCAGAAGCAGGAGTTTCCAGCATGGGACACTTCTGTCCTCATTTAATTCTATGCCTACCACCCTTTCCATCCCTTTTCAAAACATGCTTATCTGGTCCCTTCTTGCTGGCCAAGATCGGTGTAGTTCAGTTTTGTGACCTGATCACCAGTAAATTGTTTCATCAATCCAGATCTCAGCTTAGGTCCTTTCCTTTCCTTGAAACTAAATGAATATTCTGAAGTAGAAGCTGAGGAAAGGCTTAGGAGCTTTGGTATAATCTATTAGAATACTTTACTGTGTATTATCTTGGCAGTCCAAGAATGAAATAGAACACTTTGGCTCTTTATTCTGTGTACAGAACAGGTACATTTGTCTCATTTCCCTCAACTGCTGCTATTCTGGAATTTCTGACGCCTTACTCATTCTGCTGAGAGCTTTAATTCAGTCTTAAATGGAATCCCATTAGGATCACGCTTGTGCATTACGTCTATTTGAAATCCATTTGTTAATTCAGTTGCATACAGTGTAAAGAAATCACCAGCAATAAGAAGTTTCAATAGAGTATACTTTCATATTATTGATATAGTTCATTCAATGCCATCTCTTCCACACACAAATTGCCATAACTAGCAACAGGAATTTTCCTTCCTTCCTTCCTTCCTTCCTTCCTTCCTTCCTTCCTTCCTTCCTTCCTTCCTTCCTTCCTTCCTTCCTTCCTTCCTATAAAGAAAAAAAGATAGAAGGCAAGAAAAATAAAGGGGGGAAAAAGGACAAAAACATGTTACAGTACAGAAAAAACAACTCAGTTTTTAAACATAGCTTTAAAACTTGAATAATATTTATCAGTCTTTCCATTAGGCTCACAAAGAAATGCTTCAGAAGCAAAGAGCAAAACATATCACTACTTGAGGACAGTATATCTGGGATGGCACTACCTTTCCATTTTAAAAGAGTTATCTTTTATTGCTATGCCCCATGCTTGATAAATCCGTCATTATGCACATCATAATTAATTCCAGATTAAGAATTTGGAATCACATCCACATTTTAAAAGCATATTACTTTTCCCAAAACTGTATTCATAAAATGAATATTAAACCAAAGCAGGACAGTAGTTGGCATTACCATATTATATGCATAAATGTCTCCTCTGTCATCACTTCAAGCATAATGAAGTTGATAGCTTCTTTTAAACATTCTCTGAGATGTCCAATAAACCCGTAAAATTGTTGAATTAATCTCATTTTAAGATCACAAGCAACATACTCGGTATTCTTAAAGATCCCTTTAAGACCCTTGAGATAATTATTCCAAAATAAAAGAATTCAAGCACAAAATACCACCCCAATATTTATGAATGTCTGCAGCTATATTAGAGCATATAGGAAGTATATCAGACCTATTCCAGTTAATCGAGTACAGGTAGACTTCTCTTAACTGTCCTGTGTAGCAACCATTCAAAGTTACAATGGTGCTGAAAAAGTAACTTTGTGACTGGTCCTTGCACTTATGATTGTCACAGCATCCCCCCAGTCACGTGATTGACATTTGGGCACTTCGCAGCCAGTGGGTATTTACAACCATCGTAGCGTCCCATGGTCACATGATTGCCATTTGCACACTTTACAGCCGGCTTCTGACAAGCAGAGTCAGTGGAGAAGCCAGCAGTAAAACCACAATTCCTTAACCACCACAGGTGATTCACTTAATGACTGCAGCAGAAGTGAGGTCATAAGTCTGTCATGGTCACGTGATGTTTCGTTAATGACTGCATTGCTTAGCCACAGAGTTGCTGGTCTAAATTGTGGTCATTAAGCAAGGACTACCTTTAATCTGATAATTCTGCTCAATATATTTTGCTGTAGAACATTCATAATGATCAATAAGACATACTATATTGACAACATATAGTAACAATTTGTGTTCAGCTGAAGCCACTTTATGCCCTGAATGTCCTTTGACTGATTGTTAAAACCTGGCAGTGCTTCCAATAACAAATTTAATACAAACTTTTGTGATCTTTTATTTATTCCAAATATTCTTCTTTGTCCAAACTGTTGGCATCCATAAAAAAGGAATGAACACCAGGGAATCATCTGAGTTTTTCTTTACTCACTTCATAGGTTGTTACATTATTTATGAAATGAGAGAAAAAGTAGAATCATCAGAGAGTAAAAGTAAACACCCTGGTTGAGCATGATTATATGGCTACATCCATGCAGGTTTTTTGACAATGGTTTATTGCTGCCTTCTTCCAGGATGTTCTTTCAACATTCCAGTCAAACCTCCAGCCCTGCAATTCCCTGGTGGTCTTTACTCAAATTCTAATCAGGTCCTGCTTAGCTTTCAAGCCCTGACAATTTGGCCAAGTGCTGGCACCTAGTGAGATCTCTACGAGACTTCCCTCTTATTTAATAAGATGCACAACATTATTAGTTTATGGGACTCTGGGGAAAGTGCACCTTCTTGTAGTGCCACCTTAATCCTTTCGTAGAGTAATAACCTCTTTGGCAATTAATCATAGATGTTCTCCTAAAAAGATATGCTGAGCAGCAAACCACACTTGCCTTAATCATTCTCACTCAGCAATATATAGGCTGATATTTTTGCCTTTGAGGCAGTATTTAGCTACAGTCTATTTCAGTGTATATTCAACCGTGAATCTAGACCATAACCTCTCCCTCGTTATATTGCTTTGTTACATAACAGTGTCTGTATCACTAGCTAATTCCAAGTAGGGAGAATAAAGAATATGCTTGCCTTTGAATTCTATTTCTACCTACTTGCCAGACACAGGTTAATATCCAGTTTTTAGGGTGAATAGCATGGATTTATACTTGGCTCTCCATACAAGAAATATAAGTAAAGGTAAAGGTTTCCCTTGACATTAAGTCCAGTCGTGTCTGACTCTAGGGGGCTGTGCTCATCTCCATTTCAAAGCTGAAGAGCCGGCATTCGTCTGTAGACAGTTCCGTGGTCATGTGGCCGGCATGACTAAACAGAATGCTGTTACCAGCCCGCCGAAGCGGTACCTATTAACCTACTCACATTTGCATGTTTTTGAACTGCTAGGTTGGCAGGAGCTGGGACTAGCAACGGGAGCTCACTGTCATGTTCACCGTTCCAATGTTACCATTACATCGTAACGTTTCGCATGTCATTTGGCTGATGCGTGTTTCATCTGGGAGGGGAGGAGGATTCCATCTCGTGGGATTGTTATATGTTAGCAGCTGGATTGGAATGTGTTTGGGTTATCTCGTGTGTTCAAGGTTCCTTTCCCAGGACATCAGCAGAAACGGTTACCGGCACCTGGGGGGGGGGGAGTTTGCAACGGCGGGGCGAGGGGAGGGATTACGTTTGAGCCAAGGGTTTTTAGTTTGTATTTGGCGCGCTTTTACTCATTCTCAGCTTTCTCTGTATTTGCATACTATTCTTTAATAAATCAGATATCATTAGGTCCCTGCTTGTGAGTCTGAGTCTATTAGAGTAGGCAATCATTACATAAAGCTGAGAATCTAAAATTTACCGTTAGCCCCTTTCCAGATTTATTTTGTGAGGGAGAAGTGCTAGCGATGAGCAAACCAAATCCCCAAACCACGGAAAGCGAGGAATCAAGTGAGGGGGAATCCGACTCCACAGTAATAAGAATGGAGAGGGTCCCTCCTCGAGAGCTTTCAGAAGTTCGAGAGGGGTCGAATCCAGGCTAAGAGAAGAGGAGGTTGGAGGTAAAAGAGCCCCTGAACTGACTGGTGAGTCGCCAGGCGAGCTGACCACATGGGATGAGACACAGGGATCCCTACCAGGGACGTCCAAAACATCTTAGAAGCAGCGATACCCGAGTTCCCCAACTGTGGCAAGGCAAGAGGGAAAGGAGGATTCCCAAACCCCTGACTGTATAAGACTGCTGGAGGCCAAATTGGAGTCACTAGAATTTGTGTTTCGAAAGATGTCCATGGACTGGGGTCCCTGGGAGAGGAGGAGAGAGGAGTCTAGTACTAGGCATTCGACTCCTTCTTTGCCCCCACCTTCCCCGGAGGAAAGGAGTAGGACCCGGCACAGAGAGGAAGCAAGAGCGCCGAGGGTGAGGATTTCAAGGTCCCCTCCTCGAGAGTGGAGATCCCTGGGAGCTACAAGAAAGCTCGACTGCCCAGCTGTGGCAAAGGGACCATCCGGAGTGGGGGTTAAGGACTTTACCATTAAATTTGATGGAGATCCAACTAAGCTATCGTTCTTCCTTACCAATGCAAGGAGTTATATGGATGAGTGGGAGCGGTTTTTCCGTTCAGAAAGAGCCAAGATTAATGCCATTGCCACTAGGCTCAAGGGGCGGGCAGCCGATTGGTATGTGCAGTTATGTCAATCGGATGCCCCTGAGCTGGAGGAGTTCGAAGAATTCCTGTGGGCGTTGAAACTACACTTTGAAGACCCGTTAGCTAAAGAAAGAGCAAAACGGGCACTGAGGGAGCTGTGCCAGGGGCCACGATCGGTGGCAGACTACGCTCTGGAATTTAAGGCTCTGGCTGGGAAGGTTGAGGATTGGTCCCAATCCACATTAATAGAACTTTTTAAGGACGGTCTGAATACGGAGGTCCTGAGGTGGTCGCTCGGCAGGGATGACCCAGATACCCTGTATGAATGGATACAGCTGGCAGGGAAGACTGAGCATGCCCATGAGACCTTTGCTCACAGGAAGGTGATGAGATATGCTGGGCTCAGCAAGGGTTCCTGCACTGCTGCGCCCACTGGAAACTCTGGTCAACGTGCCTGGGAGGAGGAGAGGGAGCGCCGCTATGCGAAAGGGCAATGCCTCCGATGTGGGAAGGAAGGTCACCGAGCGGCGGCGTGCCCGAAGGGAAAGACCGGTGATCGCCCGGGGAAGCCGTCGGGGAAATCTCCCTCTCTACCCAGGAAAATGAAGGCAGCCATGGCTGAAACTGAAGTGGAGGAGATTCCTTACTTCGGGGGCGAGGGGGAGCCCGATCTACTCCAGCTGGCGGGAAACGCCAGCCACCTGCTTTAAAGAGCACCTCTGGGCAGGTGGTGGAGGAGGGGTGCGGACATATTTCAGTGAGTGGCAACTATCCCACGCTGACCGTTAAAGTGAAGTTAGGCTCCCGCACAAGAACCGTTGAAGTTTGGGCATTGATCGATTCAGGGTGTTTGCGTTGCTTGATGCACCCTGACGTGGTGGCTGCTTTGGAGTTGCCCAGCTTTCCACTACAACGTCCCATGATTTTCACCCAGCTGGATGGTTCTACAGCAGGGGGGAAGCCAGTCACCCATTTCACGGGCATGGTGGCGTTGCAAATGGGCAGCCACCATGAGGGGCTGCCGTTTGTGGTGGCACCTGTGGGGCATCCCTTAGTCATTCTGGGGATTCCTTGGTTGGTCCAACAAAACCCATATATAAATTGGGTGCACAGGACTTTGACTTTTGGGGATGGTTTCTATCAAGCCCCTGGGGAGGACGACGCTCCGAAGGCTGCAGTGGGGAGGGCGGTGGCAGCAACCCCGCATTTCGCTGTCACCCCACTGGAGGGCTTGCCGGAGCAATACCAAAGCTTTGCAGATGTGTTTGGTGAGAAGGAAGCAGACCAACTTCCACCTCATCGAAAAACTGTGCGATAGAGTTGGTCCCCGACGCGCAACTGCCCAAACCAAAAATCTATGCCATGACGCAAAAGAAGCTGGCGGCGTTGAGGGAGTTTGTGGACAAAAACTTGGCCAGTGGTTTTATTGAACCAGCAAATTCGCCAGTGGGCGCCACCATCTTGTTTCGAGCGAAGAAGGATGGGACATTGAGACTTTGTACAGATTACTGCGGATTAAATGCGGTCTCGATATTAAACAAATATCCTCTGCCAATAATAAAAGACATGTTAGCACATCTGGCTAAGGGGAAAATCTTCTCTAAGCTGGATTTGCGGGAAGCCTATTTCCGCATCCACATACGGGAGGGGGATGAATGGAAGACTGCTTTCAATTGTCCCCTAGGTTCTTTTCAGTACAAGGTTTTGCCTTTTGGGTTGGCGGGGGCACCAGGGGTGTTCATGCAATTGATCAATGAAGTGTTACATGAACATTTGTTCAAGGGTGTACTGGTCTATTTGGATGATGTTTTGATTTATACTGAAACGGAGGAGGAACATGAGCGCTTGGTGAAACAGGTGCTTAGCAAACTGAGAAAGGCTGAGCTTTATGCTAAACTTTCTAAGTGTGAATTTCATCAGACTCAGCTTGACTACCTGGGGTACAGGATCTCTGACAAGGGCATTGAAATGGATCCTGCGAAGATTCAAGCTATTTTGGGGTGGGAGCACCTGCGTACCTGCAGGCAGCTCCAAAGTTTTCTTGGATTTTCCAACTATTACCGCCAATTCATCCAGGGGTTTGCAGAAATTGCATTGCCTCTCACTGATTTGTTACATATGAAGGGGTTGGGGAACACACACAAGGTGAAGAACCCGGGGGCATTGCTCAATTGGACACCTGAATGCCAGTTGGTTTTCGACAAACTCACAAGCCTGTTCGCTGCTGAACCCATTCTTCAACGCCCTGATCCCACTAAACCCTTTGTGCTTCAAGTGGATGCTTCCGATTTCTCAATTGGAGCACTCTTGCTGCAAGCGGATGCTGATGACCGCCTGAAGCCCTGTGCGTATCTGTCCCGGAAATTTTCCGAGATGGAAAGGCGATGGCATGTTTGGGAAAAAGCTTTTGCAGTCAAGGCTGCTTTGGAGGCATGGCACCACCTCTTAGAGGGGGCTAAATGTCCTTTTGAAGTTTGGACTGACCATAAAAATCTGGAAGCGCTCAGCACGCCCCGTAAGCTCAGTCCTAAGCAGATCCGCTGGGCTCAATTTTTCAGTCGCGTTGACTTTAAGTTGAAGTTCATTCCGGGCAAGAAAAACTTCCTGGCTGATGCGCTTTCCCGCCTGCCCCAGGATTCGGTCCAGGCACCTGATGTTGTGGGTACAGTATGGACAGCACCCCAATTGGGGTTGCAAGCTGTCACACGCAGTCAGACTCGTGCACAGCTGCCCCCAGCTTCGGTTTCACCAGCTGGGGGAAGAACGCCAATTCCCTCGCAATTGCAACAACAGTTTCTGCTAGAGCTGCAATCTGACACTTGGTTGCAAGCGAATAGAGACAATGTTACATTTGACAGAGGCTTAGCTTGGAAGCAAAACTGCCTCTATGTCCCTGACAGTTTGCGAAGGGAAATTTTGATTAGGTCTCATAATGATAAAGTGGCTGGTCATTTTGGGTTTGTCAAAACCTTACACCTGGTGCGCCGCCAATTCTGGTGGCCCACACTGAGTCGTGATGTAAAAAGTTATGTTGCTTCTTGTCCTGTCTGTGCCATGTCTAAACGGTAGGGGGGCAAACCACAAGGGCTGCTGCAGCCAGTGGCCAACCCCTCCCGTCCTTGGGAGGAGGTTTCCATGGATTTCATTGTGGATTTGCCTCCTAGTCAGAGAAAGACTGTGATTTGGGTGGTAAAGGACTACTTTTCTAAGCAAGCCCATTTCATTCCATGTGCTTCCATTCCGTCTGCGCAGCAATTGGCCTGCCTTTTTCTAATCCACATCTACCAGATTCACGGGAGCCCCTCCCACTTGATCACGGACCGCGGAACACAGTTTACTTCCCAATTTTGGAGGGCATTTTTGAAGCTGGTGGGCACCAAGCAGGCGTTGTCCACTGCGTCGCATCCGGAGACTGACGGATCTACGGAGGCTCTTAATTTGACCCTGGAGCAATTTTTGTGGGCATTTGTCAACTATCAGCAGGACAATTGGGTTGATCTGCTATCTTTTGCTGAGGTGGCTTATAACAATGCTGTCCATCAGAGCACAGGGCACACCCCTTTCCGTACTGTGTTTGGCCGGGACTTTGTTCCCATTCCTGACTTGCCTCAACCCTCCACACAGCCCTGCTCCGCTTCTGTTTGGGCTGCTCACCTGGCTGATTCGTGGCCAGTGATTCAACAGGCATTGGCTGATGCCCAATCTGCCTATAAACTGCACGCCGATAAGCGACGAGCCCTTCAACCTGCTTTTAAAGTTGGCGATAAGGTCTACCTTTCCACCAAGTCCATTAAATCCCCTCAGCCCTCGAAGAAGTTGGCTCCTAAGTTTGTTGGTCCTTTTCTCATTGTGGGAGTTGTGAACCCTGTCACGTTTAAACTGGATTTGCCACACAATCTGAAACGTTTACATCCTGTTTTTCATTGCAGCTTGCTCAAGCCTGTCAACCACTCCGATCATTGGCATCCGCAACCCCCACCTCCTGCTCCGATCATGATTGACGGACAGCAACATTTTGAGGTGAAGGAGGTTCTTGATTCTTGCAGACTTCGTGGCACCCTGCAGTACCTCATTCGGTGGAAACACTTTCCCCACCCTGAGTGGGTGTCTGCCCGTGATGTTCAATCTCCTGTTTTAGTTAGACGCTTTCATCTAGCTTATCCTATGAAACCTGCTCCTTAATATTTTTTGGGGGGGCGGTATGTCACGTTCACTGTTCCAATGTTACTGTTACATTGTAACGTTTCACATGTCATTTGGCTGATGCGTGTTTCGTCTGGGAGGGGAGGAGGATTCCATCTCGTGGGATTGTTATATGTTTTCAGCTGGATTGGAATGTGTTTGGGTTATCTCGTGTGTTCAAGGTTCCTTTCCCAGGACATCAGCAGAAACGGTTACCAGCACCTGGGGGGGGGGGGGGAGTTTGCAACGGCGGGGCGAGGGGAGGGATTACGTTTGAGCCGAGGGTTTTTAGTTTGTATTTGGTGCGCTTTTACTCATTCTCAGCTTTCTCTGTATTTGCATACTATTCTTTAATAAATCAGATATCATTAGGTCCCTGCTTGTGAGTCTGAGTCTATTAGAGTAGGCAATCATTACACTCACCCTGTCACGCGGATTCGAACCGCTGACCTTCCGATCAGCAAGCTCAGCAGTTTAACCCGCAGTGCCACCGCGTTGGTTAAAATATAGTTGGTTAAAATTAAGTTATTATGAAATAGTACCACTAATTTGTATGCATTTTATAGACTTACAAATACATTTTTAGCAATGGCAAATAAAATTCTATAGATAGTAGTTAACTGAACAACTAGTTTAAATTTCATCTAGGGCTGGCTTAAAATTATAAAAGTATTTTAAATGGTATTTAGTTAGGAACAAAGGAACAACATTTGCTCTTTAAAAAACCCTTCCATTGCCATTATATATATAAAAAAAAGGTTTAGGCAAACCATAGAGTATAAGCAAACACGAAGGAGGTTTAGACATACCAGATTTGAAGCATTTTTCTGATGCCTTTCAACTAAGGTAATTAGTTGTTAAGACTAGGATTTCAAATAATGTTAAATCTAATGAGCTGACATTAGATTCCCTGTTGGTTAGGCAGATACGATTCCTCCCTAACATTAAACAATTATTTCAGGAGTTTGGAGAAGGTAGACATAGTGTTTGCCTCCTGACCTTTCTCTTCCTCTGTAGTTCTTAGTCATCCTCTTTTTTAAATTTGTCAAATACAAGGAGTGGGTGAAAAGTTTTTATAGAATTAAACTATTGTTGTTGAAATCCTTGGTAGTGCCCAAGTAAGTGTAACATAAAAAATTGATTGAATACCTGTTATGAACTGCCAAGGTTTTTTTTTTACAAATATTCTTTTTTTCCCCACTTGCTTTTGTTTTTGTCCCTGGTTTATTTTTCTTTTTAACTTTGATTTTCTGTTTGCATTGTTGTTGACTCAGTAAAAAAAAGCAAGCCAAAAACCAGAAAACTACATGTAGTTACAAAGAAATTTGAGAAAAATAGGGCCAAGTATCAACTCCATCCTATTCAGCTAATTTTTCACATAAATGATCCTTGTCAGTGACCTTCTGTTACTATTTATGTTTCTAGTTTCGTTTTGGAGCTGCCTTCAGATGATCCTTAGAAAAAGCTTTGCTATGTTGTAAGGTATGCCCTGATTACTAAAAAGATAAGGAACAAGCAATCCATACACCAGTTGTTTCAACCAAATGATACTATAATAATTTATAAAGACAACTTGGAAGCTCCACAGCGGCATTCTTAGTTTTATAGAATATTTATGACAAATTGTAGTCCATTGTCTAATCAGTAGACAAAATTTGATCTATCTAGCATATCAACTTTATATCACACCCCTAGTGGTGTTCTGGATAACTTGATAAGCTTAAATCTATTTGCAGCAGTATTTAATATTGTACTATAAACAGTCTTCATGCTAGTGAATCTCTTTTAATTGATGGACATTTTTACTAATAGGTAGTGAGACTCTGAACCAGGCCTGGAGCCCCCAAGAGCAAGAAAGAAAGCCACCGGAGTCTCAAGGGCTCGGTTCACCTTCCCCACCCGGCCCACCTCCCACTTACCTGGGCTCTCACGGCCCTGAGTCTCCTCTCCTGCCCAAGAGACAGCAAGAGAGCTGGGACACATTATGTGGCCTGCAGACATCCAGACAATCACAAGGAGCCGGCAAAGAATAATAGTCAGAAAACTTGCCTGTATTTTGGGGGCCCAGATATTATAGCCCTGGCAGAAGCCAGAGGACAGAATAGAAGGAGGGCAAGCTTGCAAGCTTCAGGCTGCCCAGAGTCATTCCAGGTGTCTCGCTACCCTTGTTTCCTGGAACATTTGAGTGGGGCTGTCACCCATCATGTGGCACTGAACCAGAGAAGTGAGAGGCAAATCCACCTTCCTACTGGAGAGAACCAGATGTTGCCAGCAGAGGCTTTGAGGTCTGCAGCCTCCTTGGACTTCGGCTGCCCCTTGAAGGTTCTGCCCAGAGCTGCTTGGGGATAGCCAGGCACCAAGCCTTCTGCTCGTGGCCAGCCTTCCCAGGTCCTCAAGGCCCCCTCTCCTTACCCTCCAGGGTTCATGTTTCATTACCAGGGAGGCTCCTCCCACTATGCTTACACTTTTCCCCAGGCTCGGGCTGCCTGTGCTTGGAAAGGGGCAGCAATTGTAACCCTCAAGCAGCTCCATGCTGCCTACTTCGCAGTTATGAGCAATGCAACACCAGCTGGATTGCATACCAGACAGGTACCCCATTCAAACCCCTCATGAAGTCTACTATGGGGACATGAATAGCTTTCCAGGTGTCCACAGTTATGGTCAATCTGGATTATAGTCAATCCAGATGACATGCCAAAGAAATTCACTTGGGAGGAGGTCAAAGCTGAGTGTGAAGCTCTGGGAGTGGAGATGGCCACAACTGGCCAGCTATATGCAGGCTAGAACCAAGGACTAGACCACTGCAACCCAGGCTGGCTGGCTGGCAGATGGTGCTGTTTGCTATCCTATTGTGATACCACGGGAGAAGTGTGGAGGGAACGTGTCGAGGTCAAAACCATCTTCTGCAATCAGACTGGATTTCCAGATCCATAGAGCAAGTATGATGTATATTGCTTCAAAGAGGAGGCCAGCCCTTCCTTGGAATCTCTGGTCCCCGAGGCAGACAGCAGCAAGGAAATTGTGACAGTGACCGAGAAGATGGAAGAGCTGCAGCTATCTAGGGGGAGCCTGAGGGGGCCAAGGAGTCTAGTGGGGCCATTTATTTTATGTGCCCCTCTTCCAGGACCCCCTTGAGGTGCCAGAAGAACCAAGAAAAACAGGGCCTGAGGAGGCTGATCCAAGTGGTTGTGATGGGAGGAGTGATGGAGAAGAGGTGGAAGAAAGAGGTGGCAGTTGTGCCAGGAGACTCAGGTCTGGAGCAGAAGAGGCCCCAAGCACCAGGGAGGCCCGTGTGCTGGATCAAAGGCAACAGAGGAAAGGGGAGCCAGAGATTCAGAGGCAGCTCCAGAGGGGTTGGAGACCAAGGATGGAGAGGCAGTGAGGATAAAAATTTCTCCATGTCTTAGCCAGCCCAGGGATGAGAATGAGCCACACGGTTTCCACAGCCCCATACAGCCCTCCCCAGAGGCTGGAGGAACAGGCAGCTCCAGAGGGGTTGGAGACCAAGGATGGAGAGGCAGTGAGGATAAAAATTTCTCCATGTCTTAGCCAGCCCAGGGATGAGAATGAGCCACACGGTTTCCACAGCCCCATACAGCCCTCCCCAGAGGCTGGAGGAACAGGCTGTAGAGCCAGCTCCTCCAACAGCCTAGAGGGAGAGGAAGTGGGTGAAGCACATGAAGGTCTGTCTGTGTCTCCCTCAGAGACAGTCACCAAAAGGAAGGTTGCCCCTTCAGAGCAGATGACTCACAGTACAAGCCACAGCTCCAGCAAAATTGAAGATGCCGGGATGGGAGCTTCCTCTGCCAGGTGAGTCGAAAGTGGCCATATTTCTGGGCTGGCAGGCACTTGCTTCCCCAGTAGCACCCTGGGATCCAGTCCTGCTCCCATTCCCAAACATGACACCAGCCAGCCAGCCTGAGGAGAGTGGGGACCACTCTGGTTCCTTCTGGCCTTCATCCACAGGGGCCGCCTCAGTTGTAATCTAGATGTCCAATCAAGTCCTCTAGATGAGGCTGTGGGTGCCTCAGAGCCTTTTACTGGCTCTGGAGAGGAGCCTGAGGTTGGGAACCTTGCTGATACCAAGGACGGGCCTTCCAAAAAAGATCCCTATGGCTGAAGCATCCATAAGGAACCTCCTCTGATGACAATAGTGCCAGCTGCAGACAAAGAAGGGCATCCAGGACACAAGGAGATTGTCCCCTCTGGAAGCCCTTTGGGATTGGGTTTCTTCGGCACCCCATTTCTGGAGGCCGCCTTGACTACTGCCCACTCTCTGTCATCCCTGCCCACTGAAAGCACCAGCCTTGGAATATCTCGCAGCATGTCAGACAACTGCACGCCAAACCCCTGTAGGAATGGAGGGACTTGCAGGGAAGAAAGTGAGTGCACAGGGTGTCTCTGCTTGCCAGGATATGGAGGGGATGCCTGTGAAATCAGCCTAAAGAACTGCCAGCCTGACGGGACAGCTTCCAAGGATTTTGCTACAAGCACTTTTCACGCAGAAGAATTGGGAAGACACTGAGACCAGGTGCAGAAACTATGGGGGGGCACTTAGCTATTATCATGACTCCTGAGGAGCAGAGCTTCATCAACAATCAATACAAGGAATGCCAGTGGATTGGCCTGAATGATCAGACAATTGAAGGGACTTTCGGTAGTCTGATGAGAGTCCTCTGCTGTATCGCGGGCATCCTGACAGCCACTTCCTCTATGGGGAGAACTGCATGGGCATCTCCTGGCAAAAGGATGGGAAGTGAAGTGATGTGCCCTGTTGTTGCCATCTGCCCTACATCTGCAAAATGGGGCTGGTCTCTTGCAATTCACCCACCAAAGTGGCAGGGGTGCAAATATTTGGCAGAACAAAGCATTGTTCCAAAATCAGTTCTGTCCTCCAATACTGGTGCCCAGAAGGCTTTATTCAGCACCGCTCGCCACTCATTTGGTGCCAGGTGAACAGGCAGTGGGAGCAGCCACAATTCATCTGCAGCCCCAGGGAGTCTTAGAGGCTGGCTGCCCCCTGTCCTTGGTAGATTTTGGACAGCTGGGGGGGAGAGGGGCATTTTTCAAGGCATCTCTTGAAGAAGGAATGGAGGCCCTGGTTTCCAGAGCAGAAAGAGCCTGGAAGGGGTCCTTTGTGGGGCTCCTGATGAGAAAGGTGCAGGATGGAGAGGTTCTAGAGGAATAACGCAGGGAAAGGGTCCCTTGGGCAGCAAGGGGGTGGGAGGGCAAGCCTCTTCTGGTTCCCATCAGGAAAAAGAAAGAGAGGAATGTGTGTGCCTAATTCTTTTGCTACAAGTAATGAGCCTTGTGACCTCTCCCCCCCACCAATGACAGGGCAAACCAGGACAGAAGCAGCCTCTAAGATTATCCCCATCCTGGATTCATGATCTAGTAAGGAGTGAGAATTACTATGGTGCCTTCTGCTCTTCTTATTCATTTTTTACATTATTATATGTGTACATATAAAGATAATCTGTTAACGGATAGAAGATTTATCTTAAGGTAGTGATGACCAACTTTGAATGGCAGCACTACAAATCCTCAGTAGAACTATTTTTCAGAGTACAGTATTTCTGTTTGCTGTTGAATTCAAACAAAAATAACTGTGCAGTCTTTGTTCTCAGAAGGGCTCCTTAGGATTTAATTCTTAGTGATTCAACATAACTACTGTCATGTTCATCGTTCCAATGGTTTGCATACATCGTAACGTTTCGCATGTCATGTTTCTGATCCGTGTCTATCACCTGCGGGGTGGGGAATTCCAGCCCTGCCAGGCTGTTATCTTTGTGTTACCCTGAAGGAATGTGTGTTTGGGTTATGACATGTATTCAAGGTTACTTTCCCAGGCAGATGTGTGACGCTTGCCAATGCTGGGAGGGGGTGGTTGCAATGTTGGGGTGGGGGGCGGGATCGGCTTGGAGGCGAGGGTTTTTAGTTCGTATTTGGCGCGCTTTTGCTTATTCTCAGCTTTCTTCGTATTTGCATACTATCCTTTCAATAAATCAGTTTTATTCACTAAACTCTGGTGAGACTGACTTCGTTGGGATAAGGCAATCATTACATAAAGCTGAGAAATCATCAAAGAACTTTACCCCGCTAGCCCCTAGCCAGGTTATCTGTGACGGGGAGCGCTAGCGATGTCTGTACTATGAGAAGCCGAGTGGATTGAAGAGGAGCCGGACACCACGACGGTGCGGGTGGCCCGGAGCGCCCGCGCGGAGAGGGCGGCACGCCAAGAACAGCTGGGGCTACAACCCGGCGAGCAGTTGGTAACGTCAGAAACGACGGGCACATCAGGGGCCGAATATAGAACGGGGGACGAGGACGAGGACTCCGCTGTAGGGGACGCCCAAGAGGTCCGGAAACCAGGACCTCCGTTGTCACCTACAGTGGTAGTGGTAACCGGTGCGGCCGAAGAATCGGTCACCCCCGCGCGAATGAAGGCTTTAGAGGAGAAGTTGGAGTCTTTGGCGGTGATGCTAAAGGAAAGCCGTGGGAAGTCGGGGTCGGCTGAGGGAAGATGAAAGGGCGCTAGGGATCAGAGCGCTAACCCGGAGTCACCACCCCCATCTCCGCGGAGAAGAGGTCGGACTCGGTTCCGACAGTCAGCGACAGGGAGGAGGACCCTAGACGTGACTGGAAAAGCCAAACGGCTGGAGGCGGCGAGACCCCCCCCCTGTGAAGTTTGACGGCGATCCTACGAAGCTGTCTTTCTTCATTACCAATGCTAATAGCTACATGGAGGATTGGGAGCAGAGCTTCCGCTCCGAGAGCGGGAAAATCAATACCATTGCAAATAGGCTGAAGGGGAGGGCGGCGGATTGGTATGTCCAGCTGTGTCAAGCAGAGGCCCCAGAGCTAGAAGACTTCGAGGAGTTCCTGTGGGCGCTAAAACAACACTTTGAGGACCCTCTGGCACAAGAAAGGGTGAAACGGGCTGTAAAGAATCTGGCCCAAGGGTTGCTTTCAGTGGCAGACTATGCGTTAGAATTCAAAGCACTGGCCGGAAAAGTTGAGGATTGGTCTCAGTCCACCCTAGTAGAGCTGTTTAAAGATGGGCTAGAAACTGAGGTCCTTTGGTGGGCTCTGGGGCGTGATGACCCAAAGACTTTGTATGGGTGGATTCAACTAGTGGGCAGTGCTGAAAACGCCCTGGAAACCTTCGCACATCATAAGGCGGTGAAGCAAGGCAAAACCATCAAAAGCGCCCGCGCTCCGATCTCTTCAGGACGACCCAGCCAGCGTGCGTGGGAAGAGGAGAGGGAGCGTCACTTTGCTAAGGGGCAATGCCTGCGCTGCGGGAAGGAAGGGCACCGGGCGGCGGCGTGCCCAAAAAGACGAGCCAAGGATCGCCCAGCTAAACCGGCTGGGAAATTGCCATCCCTACCAAGGAAGATGAAAGCCGCCGAGGCGGAACCTGAAGGCATCCCCTTCTTTGGAGAAGAGAGGGGACAGGAGACCGAAGAGCCGGCGGGAAATGCCAGCCACCTGCTTTGAAGGGCACCGTGGGGCAGGTGGAAGAAGAAGAAGATGGGCGCAACCATGTTTTGGTGAGTGGGGATTTCCCTACCCTGATCGTTAGAGTGAAGTTGGGGTCCAGCACCCGAACTATAGAGCTGTGGGCCATGGTTGATTCGGGGTGTTCACGGTCCTTGATGCCCCCCGACATGGTTACTGCGTTGGGGTTACCCACGTTCCCTTTAAAGTGGCCGATGATCTTTACCCAGTTGGACGGGACCATGGCAGGGGGGAAACCAGTTACCCACTCTACCAGGATGGTTGCCTTGCAAATGGGCAGCCATTGGGAAAAATTACCATTTATTGTGGCACCAGTAGGGGGACCTTTGGTCATCTTGGGGATGCCCTGGTTTGTACGGCAAAATCCCTCCATAAACTGGGTGCATCAAATGGTGACGTTCGCAGATGGATTTTATAAAGCCCCTGCGAAAGACCAACTAGACGACAACGAGGTGGGACGGGCAGCAACCACTTCTCTGCAAGTCCTCGAGCCGCTGGAAGGGCTGCCGGAGCAATACCAGGACTTTGCAGATGTGTTTGGTGAAAAAGAGGCGGATCAGCTGCCGCCTCATCGCAAAACTGTGCCATAGAATTTGTTCCTAATGTGAAATTGCCTAGTCCAAAAATTTATTCTATGACCCAGAAGGAGCTGGCAACACTACAAGAGTTCATTGACAAAAATCTAGCTAGGGGTTTCATTGAACCGACCAGCTCTCCAGTAGGCGCACCTGTACTGTTTCGACCAAAGAAGGATGGCACTTTGAGACTGTACAGATTTCCGTGGGCTCAATGCAGTATCGATATTAAATAAATATCCTTTGCCCCTGATAAAAGACATGCTAACACATCTGGCAAAGGGGAAAATATTCTCTAAGCTGGACTTGAGGGAGGCATATTTCCATATTTGCATACGGGAGGGGGATGAATGGAAAACTGCGTTTAATTGTCCTTTGGGTGCTTTTCAATATAAAGTGCTACCATTTGGATTGGCGGGGGTGTCAGGAGTTTTTATGCAACTTATCAATGAGGTCTTGCATGACCACCTATTTAAAGGGGTATTGGTGTATTTAGATGATGTTTTAATATATACTGAAATGATGGAGGAACATATATATCTAGTCAGACAAGTTCTGAGCAAACTGAGAAAGGCAGAATTGTATGCTAAACTGTCAAAATGTGCATTTCATAAGTCGCAAGTTGATTATCTGGGCTATAGGATTTCCGATAAGGGAATTGAAATGGATCCTGCTAAAATTGAAGCCATTTTGGCATGGGAGCCGCCATGCACGCGTAAGCAGCTCCAAAGTCTCCTTGGATTCGCAAATTTTTATCGGCCCTTCATCCAGGGGTTCGTGGAAATTGCGCTACCCCTCACTGAGTTGCTCAAAACTAAAGGTTTGGGGGACACACGGAGGGTGAAAAATCCAGGAGCGCTGCTAAAATGGACACCCGCATGCCAGAGGGCTTTTCAGACCCTTAAACAGTTGTTTACGTCCGAACCCATTCTGCAGCATCCTGATCCTGACAAACCATTTGTGGTACAGGTGGACGCTTCTGATTTCTCAATTGGAGCTCCGTTAATGCAAAGGGACAACCTCGGACAGTTAAAGCCATGTGCTTACCTCTCCCGTAAATTTTCAGAGACAGAAAGGAGATGGCACGTTTGGGAGAAAGAGGCTTTTGCTGTTAAAGCTGCTTTGGAAAGCTGGCGTCACTTATTGGAGGGGGCTACCCACCCGTTCGAAGTTTGGACTGATCATAAAAACCTGGAGGCACTGACTGCCTCTCGTAAACTGAGCCCAAAACAAATTAGGTGGGCTCAATTCTTTAGTCGTTTTGACTTTAAACTGAAATTTATACCTGGAAAAACCAACTTCCTGGCTGATGCACTTTCGCGCCAGCCTCAGGATGCCAGTACGGTGCCAGATCTAGTGGGAACTCTCTGGACAGAGCCCCAAATGAGTCTGGCAGCTATGACTTGCAGCCAAACTCAAGCGCAGCGTACAGACGCTTCAGTTTCACCTCGCTTGCCTGTTCCCTCAGACTTGCAACAACAGTTTCTTTCCGAGCTGAAAACTGACACTTGGTTGCAAGCAAACCTCAACGAGGTTACTTTTAAACAAGCTTTTGCATGGAAGCATGATTGTCTCTACCTGAGGCGTTGCGCAAAACCATTCTGTCACGATCCCATGATGACAGAATGGCTGGGCATTTTGGGTTTGGTAAGACCATCTGGTTAGACGCCAATTCTGGTGGCCAACGCTCCGGCGCGACATCAAAGAATACGTCAATTCCTGCCCAGTATGTGCTGCTTCTAAACGAAAAGTGGGAAAGCCCCAGGGCTTGTTACAACCGGTGGCTAATCCTTCCCGCCCTTGGGAGGAGTTCTCTATGGACTTCATTGTTGATTTACCTCCTAGCCAGAGGAAAACTCTCATTTGGGTGGTGAAAGATTTTTTCTCTAAACAAGCCCATTTCATCCCATGTACCTCCATCCCATCTGCACAACAGCTGGCCTGCCTCTTCATTGTACACGTGTACAAAATTCACAGATGCCCCGCCCGCTTGGTGACGGACAGAGGTACACAATTCACGTCCAAGTTTTGGCGGGAATTTATGAAATTACTGGGTACTAACCAAGCATTGTCAACTGTGTCGCATCCGGAGACTGACGGAAATACGGAGGCGGTCAATTCTACCCTTGAACAATATCTGCATGCTTTTGTCAATTATCAGCAAGATGATTGGGTCGACCTCCTACCATTTGCAGAAGTTGCCTACAACAATGCCGTTCATCAAAGCACTGGCCAGGTGCCATTCCATACCGTTTTTGGCCGTGACTTTGTCCCGATCCCAGAACTGCCTCAGCCAGCATTCCCCCCCCCCCCCCCCGTCTTCACCTGCTGATTGGGCTACACGCCTGGCAGCTGCCTGGCCAACAATACAACAGGCGCTTGCTGATGCCCAAGCCACGTATAAACGACATGCAGATTCCAAACGATCCACCTCGCCACCTTTCCAAGTGGGTGATAAGGTGTATCTTTCCAACAAATTCATCAAGTCTACGCAACCTTCAAAAAAGTTGGCACCTAAGTTTATTGGTCCTTTCCTATTGTTGCTCAAATTAATCCTGTTACTTTTAAATTAGATTTGCCTGCAAATCTTAAACGCTTACACCCTGTCTTTCATTGCAGCCTGCTTAAGTCTTTCCATGAATCAGCCCGCTGGCATCCACAACCTCCACCCCCTGCACCTATCATGATTGATGGTCAACAACACTTTGAAGTCCGAGAAATCCTGGATTCCCGACGATGTCGTTCTGTCTTACAGTACCTGGTTCGCTGGAAACATTTTCCCCATCCTGAGTGGGTTGCTGCCCACGATGTTCACTCCCCTATTCTAGTTACCCATTTCCACGCTGCTTATCCCACTAAGCCTGCTCCGTGAGGTCATTTCCTTTCTTTAAGGGGGGCGATATGTCATGTTCATTGTTCCAATGGTTTGCATACATCGTAACATTTCGCATGTCATGTTTCTGATCCGTGTCTATCACCTGCGGGGTGGGGATTCCAGCCCTGCCAGGCTGTTATCTTTGTGTTACCCTGAAGGAATGTGTGTTTGGGTTATGACATGTATTCAAGGTTACTTTCCCAGGCAGATGTGTGACGCTTGCCAATGCTGGGAGGGGGTGGTTGCAATGTTGGGGTGGGGGGCGGGATCGGCTTGGAGGCGAGGGTTTTTAGTTCGTATTTGGCGCGCTTTTGCTTATTCTCAGCTTTCTTCGTATTTGCATACTATCCTTTCAATAAATCAGTTTTATTCACTAAACTCTGGTGAGACTGACTTCGTTGGGATAAGGCAATCATTACAACTACAGTATTACGTTATACAGTTCATGTCACCCTAGTAAAACTACGGAAGAATTCAAGTCTTTCCAGACAGTGCAAGAAAAATATTTACAGTTTGTGGGTGCATCATAAATGTAAACAATTAAATTTATAGCACTGAAGAAAAGGATTTCTCATATTAAGCCCCAAAATAAAAAAGGGGATCAGATTGGTGTCAGCTTTTCTAATGGCCATTAATGGTATGCATAGTATGCCTGAATATTAACTCTGCATATATATTCTTTAAAAGTTCAAAAAGGTTTATTCTTTGATTATGTGAATTTCAGGCAGTAATATTCCATGATAAATCTATAAGTTTGAACCTACCTAGCCTGCTAGTCTAGAGGTGAACATATTATTATTGAAAAGTAATAGGGTTTTTGGTGGTCTCCCTTCAAGTGCATGCTTGACCATGCTTAGTTTTTTGAGCTCAGCAAAGGTCACCTCGATGCTGCTGTCTAGGGGGAGAAAACTAAATTGCATGCAAAAAATACTTACCTTTCCTATATAATAAATAGCATTTGTTGACATACTTGCAATAACTTTCTCCAAAAAATCAGAATATTTCAACACGTGGTATAATGGCAACAAAAGGTTAGATATATGTTCTGTGCACAACTGTGTGCTAAAAATAATCAAATATCTCAAAGTTTAAATGAGTATAGAATCAGATCATGAACAGAACTAGGTTATGTTCATTAATTATTCATTTTTAAGTTCTGAGCCTATTAATTGAAGATGAAAATGTATTTTTCCAATTTTTTAAATTATTGCTTACAAATATAAATAAATGTTATAGCTTATGACCAGAAGTGTACCTATGTTGTAGGTATTATATACGTTTACATTTAGGAATTGCATTATCTAAATAAGTTGTCTTAAAATGCTTTTTCTAGATAATAATACCAAAAATTGGCACGAACAATACTGTTTTGTGGCTACTTGCAAGGTTGTGCCAGAATATGTGGTGATACAACCTATTTTGTTAGAATTGTATAATTTGTAAAGATTGGCTTGGCACTTTAGTGGTTACATTTTCTTAGACAAGTATCAGATTGCTAAGCTTTTTTGGAAGCAGTTTCTGTGTCCTTAGCTGCTCCTATTTCTACTTTGCATGTGCGTTTGGATTCAGAACTCTGGACTTCGTATTCTTGTTATAAAGACGAATAGAATATTTCCTACAGAATATTGCACCTAGTCTCTTTGTGCTTTGGAGGTAGTTAACGTCCATTTAGTTACAGATAATTCATTTGAATGAAGGTTGTTGCCTTCTTTTGTGTCATACCGAAACTATTAGACAGTGGGACATGAGGTGGCAGGAAGGCATGTATCTCATGGTACTTCTGGCCAAGCGTGCAGCCCACAGTTTGGGTAGTTGTTAAAATAAGGTTGTATAGAGATTTTTAAAAAACTGAGACAAACACATACTGCATTGTGTTACCTCACTAATGTGAGATTTGTTAAGAAGGGGTGTTTTTGAATGTCACCAGTGATATCTCACTAATAATTTGAATTATTATTTAATGATGTTAATTAAATTATTTCTTTTGTATCTTAGAGTTGGAATAGTAGCAATTATTGTCAATATGTTATTGAATTTTTTATTATGAAAAATATATCATAAATAATGAATATAATAACAAACTATAAGTAAAAAATAGATTTTTGTTTTTATGTTGATGGTCCTAGGGTCTTTGATGGAGTGATTAGTGGGACCCCCCCCCCAAAAAAGTTAAGCCACTGCTTTAAATCCTTACAGCAAAGTGTATCACTGCTAAATACTATACAGTAAATACCCCTTGTCTAAAAAAACTGGATATCTAAGTTGAAGAAACAGTTTTCAAACAAATCTTATTCCTGAAGCAATCACTTTGTCTTTTAGAAATTAACCACTACCAGATTGCTGTTGTTTAAAAAATTAAAATGCAAAACAAAAAGCAAAGATACGTATCTCTTGCATCTTCTCCCAGTTGTTTCTACCCATCCAATTCGATCTGGCAAGTTGGGTATGCTACATGTCCCATCAGCAAAGGAATGTTGGCTGGCAGGGACTAGGAGACGTGCCTTCTCTGCTGTAGCTCCTGCCCTCTGGAACATGCTCCCTCCAGAGATGAGGATGACTCTGATCCTGTTGGCCTTTCATAAGGCCATGAAGACCTGGTTATGTGCCCAGATCTGGGGACCCAAGTGTGTTAAAGGCCCCATTTCTTAGATATATTAACATCTATGGCAATAGTTACTAGGTGACCATATACATTTCTTTTGTATTGTTTTAATTGTTTTATGTTTTTTACGATTGTACACTACCCAGAGTCACTTGTTGAGATTGGCCACTATAGAAATAAAATAAAATAAAATAACAACCTGCTTTTTAAAAACTTATTTATTTACTTATTTATTTGTCAAACTAACACAACATGGACTTACTTTTTCATAATAACCAAATTATTTTAGCATTAAAAAAAAATTTTTTTTAATGCTGGAGCCAACCTAGCTACCTGTTTTTTTAGCCTCTTTGAAAAAAGTCAATGTACTCATTCAGTTAAGAATCCCCAAACTTAACTATCCAGCTAGGAACCCCTGTGGGCAAAGCCACATTAATTATTAAGTAGTAAAATATGGATAGCCTTTTTTCCCCCCAAATCATTACAGTTTAGGTTTCATTGGTTATGTACCTAACATGTAATCTAAAATTAGTTAAGTATCTAGGTGAAGTATTGACTTCCTTTGGAGACCTTCAGTTGGTGATTATGGGTATTTTTCTAATACTGTATCTAGTAACATTTAGTATTTAGTAAAGATATAGCACAAAGGAAGTAAACAGCATAGCATTCCCAGGAGAGAGACCCACTGCCTCCATCATATCCGCTGAAAAAATGTTCCTTTGGTTCTCTTCAGCATGAACTTTACTAGCATTATATTTACTTCTCCTTTCTGTTTGTTTAACATCCACCCTGAGAAAGTACTGTGAGACTCAAAGCTGGCTTATGATTGTGAATATCAGTTGGCCCTGATAAAAATGAATTTTAGGTTTATAGACAGCATCCCATTTTTTTTCCTAAAATATATGAAAATCTATTGAGATATGCAGTAGGTTCCATTAAGTGTATGGAGAAGACTTAAAATAGGATAGGAATATTCTTTAAAACTATACCCTGTGCACTTTTTAAAGTGGAAAAAGTGTTTGCTTCTGGTCCTTTAGATTTAATTTTTACTGGAAAACACTCTTGTTTACTTATGTGCTCCCAGTAATATATAGTATGTTGATCTGGGTTACAAAACATTTATAAATCTAGGAGCCAGCCAGGATTTCTAGATGTCAGTTTGATGTACAGCAACCTAAGTCAAAGGAATTTGCTCGTCTTTCTAGTATGCTCTTCCACTCTGTGCCATCCAGGGAGTTCTTAGTTATAAGATAGTAGGAATGAATCCTATGTAGAAATCAACTTCTGATTTGTGAGCTTATCCTTCATTATATAATTACTGACTGGTAATAGAAAAAAAATAAGTAAAATGGCTACTTGGCTACACAGTAGCATGTTGAAATTAAAAAGAAACTAAGGCAGAGCCAGACAGCCACATTGAAATGTAGTGTACTAGTCCATGAGCTAGCAGAAATGTGCTGGCGTAAAATGTGCTGCCGGACAGCCAAGCCTTACTCTGCCTTAGTAACAAAGCTAGCTAGTGATTCTGTCCCTACAGTTTTAAAACAGGACAAATTAAGGAAAGCAAATTTGGATTCCCCTTCATTTGTTTCCCCTTCCACCTGAGGGTCATTTGCCAGTGGAAAAAAACAACACTTGTTCTTATTCATGTGGGATAGGATGTGGTTGAGCGAACGTTAGCAGATGCTTTGATTGATGGGTTTAGCCACCTATTCTGTTGCCTACTAACAGGTTACAGGGACCAAGTTTCTGGAGAAGTCCTTCCACTTTCACTCTGTTCCTGCAATCCGTCAGCTCAGCTATTTTTGGACACAGGCTCAGGATTCTTTCAAAAGGAAATGCAGTGCTGGCAGTGAGTAGCCATGGCTGGCAAGTCAAAGTAGCCTGTGGTGTAGACAAAATGATGTTCTCTTCCCACTCCCAGTAATAGAAACAGTATGAGGTACATCCATGCAAAACTGATTGTCAGCAGAAGCAGCAGAAAACCTATAATGCACTCATTGTCAACAAAACTAATAGAACATAACCAACCTAACTCTGGCTCCCTTGTATAAAGTGACCAGTATTGGACTATCACTCTTCCAAAAGAGCACTATATAAGAAGCCTATGTTAAGACCTGATGAGCGCTTTGAAAAGCATAGGTCAAGCATAATGCAGGCAGATGATCTGCGGAAGCTAGGGGTCGAGTTGTCCTGTAACCCAAGCTAAAATAGCCATAGAGGGCAGTGCCCTGTAACTGTTGGGAGGCATCCCTGCAGCAACTTAAACTGGCCAGTAGAAGCTGGAGAGATCCCAGTCCATGACATGCATTATCAATCACTTCATAATGAAGTGTGTGTTTGGCAAAAATTGTGCTACAAGAAGAGAGAAAAAACTGTTAGAGATGTGTTTAGCCAGGTTTCATGTCTGGCACCTGGCACAACTCTGGAGCAAGGGTGGGTGTATAGCTATTATTAGCCAAGAAACTCTGGATCACATTTATTGATGACCTCTGGTGGGACCAGGATGGAGGTGGTATATCTGTCTCTGCCCTCCTTGATCTATCAGTGGCTTTCAATAGCATCAATCATGCTATCCTTCTGGACCAGCTCATTGGATTGGGAGTGGGAGGCACAGTGTTACATTGGTTCTTCTTTCTCCAGAGCCAGTCATTGTAGATAAGGGAAGAGGTCTAGCTCTAGACTGCTGCTTCACAGGGTGCCTCAGGACTCTATTCTCCTGTTTAACATCTACATAAAGCCACTAGTTGAGGTATCATTCGTGAACACTGATGATACCTAAGTGTACATTTCTGCATCAGGTCACCCCATGATGCCATCATTCTTTCGCAGTGTTTGGAGACTCTAGGAGTCTCGGTGGAGAAGAGCAGGCTCTTCAACCCTGGCAAGACTGAGTGGCTCTGGATTCTGAGGCCCCCTGGATCTAGAGACCTTCCATCTTTAACTCTGAATGGGATGCCACTCCTCCAGACAGAATTGGTGCACAATTTTAGAGGTTCTCCTGGACTCAGGGCTGCTACTCAAGTAGTAGGTGGCAGCTGTGGCTAGGAGAACCTTTGCATAAATTCCATCTTGTTTACCCATTGCACCCATCAAGCAGCCATACTCATAGTATCATGTATTAGTCACCTCCTGTTTGGACTATTGTAATGCATGTGTCATGGGGCTGCCCTTGAAAAGCATTTGGAAGTTGTAACTGGTCCAGAATACATCAGTGCAGGCAGTTTTGGGCACATCAAGATAGGTCCATGTAATGCCACTTCTCCACAAGCTGCACTGCCTTGCAATAAGCTTTCTGGTGCAATTCAAGGTGCTTATTGTCACCCAGAAAGCTCTGCATGGCAGAGGGTCAAATTAACTGCACACACCTCGGAATCCAGTTGTTTCTGCTTGTCCCACCAAATCTGATAGGTAATAAAACTGTAGGGACAGAACCACTAGCTCTCTTCGTTACTAAGGCAGAGTAGGGCTTAGCTATTTAGCAGTACATTTTACACCAGCATGTTTTAGATCTTGGGGCCAGATGTTTGTAAGATTGAGGGGTTTTATTTGGATTCTGGCACACTGTATATTGATTGTTGTTGTAATTGTTTTTAATTTTTCGGATTGTTGCTGTTTTGTTTTATTACTGTTAGGCAACCAGAGTCGCTGCAGCAAGATGGGCAGCCATATAAATAGTTTAAATAAGTAAGTGTGTGGGGTCAGTCTGGTTTCTACAGGGAGTGAGCTCCATAATTAAATAAAATAAATAAATAATGTGATGTAAGGGGGGGGAAAGTAAAGATTCCCATTTAGTCATGTCTAATGACACACTAGGGGGCGGTGCTCATCTCTGTTTCCATGGCCAAAGAGCCAGCGTTGTCTAAGGACACTTCCACGTCATGTGGCCAGCATGACAATCACAGAAACGCTGTTACCTTCCCACCGAAGCAGTACCAATTTATCTACTCGCATTTGCATGCTTTCAAATTGCTAGGTTGTATGCATCACAAAAGTGTGATGACAGATTCTATATTTCTTCGTTATGAAATTATGAAATTTCAATTCCTGTTTCACAGCATCCCAATTCAATCACCACCCATTGCCTATTTGGATAGAATATTTGGGTTTCTGTATTCAATAATTTCCTGTCAAATAGAAATTTTGGGGATAGGAGATGTAGTTATGTATCTGTTCACATTGTTAAATATCTGACATTTAATTGCCCAGCATGCAATATATGTTAATTTATTTTTATATCTCTAGATTAAGCCTACATATTGTTTGTAGTCTAGTATGTGGAAAGAGAAAGAGAGAGATTTATAACATGTTTATTAAAAAGGAAAACAACGTCTTTTTGGTCACTTTGATACAATATTAGATGGCATGAAAGATAGGTTAAAATTTTCTACCTCACCTATAACATCTGCAGTACATTGATATTCATTAAAAGTATGTCACATTATTCCAAAAAATGTTCAGCATCAAAACATTTTAAGATTTCTGCACTCAGAGTAATGGAGCTAAGCAATCTTTTGGTAAATGATTGAATTTTTTGCCCTTGTGCGCTCTTGAAATGCTCGTGGTATATACAACTGCACTGTACATATAATAGAAAAGGCAAAAACAAAACTAGGGATTGTGAGCTCAACAAAAACTAAAGACACCTCAAATAATGAGGTGGAGATGGCAAAGAGCAAAACTCAGTCCTACAAGCATGATAAGGAGGTCATGTGGAACTTGAGAGAGGCAAAAGAAAGAAAGCAAGTGTGCCAGTTGGCACTGTGTGACTGTGTATTAGATATCTGAATAGAATTAATATGATAAAACATTCAGCTAATATAATAATAGGATTTCTGAAAGATTCAACTTAATTTTTTTTCACTTTTAAGAAGAAAGCGAGAGCTTTATCGTTTTTAAATAAGGAATATTAATTCCTAAGCAAACAATAAATGCTGGGAGGCCAGAAAATGTGTTATTTTAAAAAGGTCATAGCAACTCCTTACTCTTCAGTCTGAATCTTGCAGAGTTTGCACATTCTCTTCATTCCATAGTTGAAAATAAAGGTGGCAACTGCTCCAGTTACTTTTAAAATCCTGGATATATGATATACAAAGGAATTGTTTCTTTCTTTATTGGTTGATTGATTGATTAATGCAGCACCTTAAGAAGTCCAATACCTTAAGACTAAGAAGTTGTAAAATGTATAGATGCTAAACAGGTAGTCCAGTATCTTAACCACTACACCTCATGATGAATTGTTTAAATCTGTTCTTGTTACTGCAAAGAACTCAAGGCAGTTTTAGTAGTTTATGGGGCAAGCATAGATATTAAAGTATTTATGATTGCACAGAAATTAAAATTATTCCACTCATTGCTTGGTCCAGTTGTTAAAATCTAACTAAGCAGGGAACAAAACAGAGAAGTTGCTTAGTGCTTGAGTCTAGGGATATTTAGATTTACATACCACAGATGTTTGTGGAAAAAGTATTTCCATGCTCATTGGGCAATCACTGAGAACTTCTTAGTGTGCTTTGAAGATGGTACCATCAAGAAGTTCCATATTTTGCATTTTATATTTTTATATTTATGTATATTTATATTTTTATAATGAATCTGTTTTAACAATATTTTAATCTTCTTTTAACTTGTTTGTAAACCGCCTAGAGTTGTTTGTCAAGATGGGCAGTCAAGAAATTTGATAAATAAATAAAATATTAAATTTAAGATGCAGACTTTTGACATATTTAAAGTCCAGGATGTCAATGGTGCTTTAATTTAAAAATCAAGAGCTTTTAAAATATGATGAGAAAGTATTGGGAAACCATTACAAATGTAGGATTACTGGTTTCTCGTGACCTATCAAAACAATAAATGTTAACATTTTTAGTTTTGTGCAGATGCAGTCTGTGTTTCACAGAGCTTTCACATCAAGAATAACTTTGCTGGATGTCACTTCAGAGAAGAAAAAGACAGTTAAAAGGAAAGATTTTTCTGAAGCTACAGTGATCTTTTTAAAAACTTGTTGAGTGCTGCAGTTGCTTTTATACTTCTCCTTCTACTTTCATCCTGGACCTATGTAAACTAGGATTTATACCAATCTTTCCAAATTTGGATACCTTCTAAGAGTGTAGACTTTAACTCCCAGAATGCCTCAACCAGCATGACCTTTGCTGAGAATATTGCCACTTAAAGAGATCTGAAGGTCATCCAGGTTGGAGAAGTCTGATCTATATTAATGAAGTGAAAGATCAAGTGTCAGTCATCAAAATTTGAAGGCTGTTCTGCACTCATCAGTAGGTTAGTTATTAAAGTCAATCGTAAAATCCCTGGGAATACAAGAATACATAATTTCCTCCATCATTCATTTATTCTTCCTAGGATATAATCATTACACAGGTTTCTGATTATAATAGTGTAAATACTGATATGAAGTTTAAAAAAGATTCTCTTATTGAAGTATCACACTTTTCACTGTGTCACGAAGTCCTGTATAATGTTGTTTGTTGAAATTAATTGACGTAATAAATCAGGATAATTTCAACATCTACTTCTGAGGTTAGCTCAGGATGGATATGAATTGCGTTACTGGAGTAGCCAGTCAAGTTAACCATTGTCTCCAGATGCCACTATCAGATACATTTTAGATTGGATCAGTTAAATGTACAGTGTCTTCATATATTTCCCACAAAACCTAATCTGTGACAGCCTTAACCTGTTAAGGCAGGCACTGGCTCAGAAGCTGCTTCCTAGCTGTTCTTAGCATATCCAGTGAAGACAATAGTGTAACTGCAGTTAAATCATTAAGTCTATTTAGAGCACATGCTTTATATGCAGATGGTCTCTAATTCAATCTTTGCATTCTTTCAATATGATTGAAAAAAAGAAATCAAGCCAGCAGTGTTGGAGAGCTGCTGCCAGGTATGTTCAACAATATTGAGCTAGAAGGACTAAATTGGAATGTTTGTTGCTCTACTACATTTTTGTTCACCATGATAAGTATGTCCTTACCATTTACAGAACGTGGTAAAACCGTAATTTCCCAATCTTGGGGTTACAGAAAGGGTGAGAATCATTTATGCACTTTGGCCATGGAGAGAGAGCAAGGCAAGCACTACCAACACTTTTATCTCCAGAATTAAAGCTGGAAGGATATCAGTAGATTTTAGTGCAGTGCAGTATGATGGCAGAGATCACAGGAGTGTCAGATCCTGGCAGAGAACATAGGAGTCCTGCCAATGGCTTTGATTGTTGCTGCTGCTGTTCAGTATCAAGGTACTACTAGTTTTAATTTGACCATCTTGAATCAGGGAAAAGGCAACAAGAACAAAAAAAATAGAGGAGATTGTCAGTGTCCTGTTGCTTCTAATTGTACTTTCCTTATTGTTTTATCTCCTGTTCTTGAATACTATTTGGTTGGGATGCCAAATTCTTTTCCCTCATTCCTCTACCTCAGACTCATAAGCATAATAAACTCCAGGTGGTATTTGCATTGTTTGGCATATATGTATTAACTTGGTGTTTTGCCATTTTTATCAATTTCAACATGAGATTCCAGTGTCCACTGTTGAATCACTAAACTGGTTAAGTATGATAAAATTAATATTATCAAATGAGAATGATAGTAGCTATTTTCAGTTTTACCCATATATTGCTGAGTCTGTGATTTCTGTAAGGTTTTCCATTTCCAGAAATAATTATTTGCAGTTGAAGAACTGCAACACATCCCTCTTCTCAAGTAGAAGTTATCAAGAGCACTGATGTTCTGAAACATTCTATAACTTCAGTCAACTATTGTATAATTAGAACATTTAATACATTCAGGGTTCATTTTTCTTACTGTAGAGTGAATTGCATATCTTTGATCAAACCAAGGGCAACAGAGCATTTGACTTAAGTGGCAGGTTACACTTCCAAAAGTTGGCATAGCCATAAAATATAAATTAAGTTCTGCCTTCTCCAATCATACTTGCTGTCCATGCATGTCCACATGCTGAAAAAAGAGATTGCCCAACAAACTGCATGTAGATCATAGATTGCCTGCAGTAGAGAACCAAGGTTTTACTACTCCCGTTGCTAAAAAGAGGGTGGGAAGCTTATTTCACTCACTCACTGTACTAAGTTCTACCTACCCTCTATACATCCTGGTAATCACAAAGTGTCCAGTTTTTTCCCACTTCAAAATCTCTTAAGTAGAACACAAGAAGCAAGAAGTGGGGAAGTATGGCAATGATTCGGGGATGAGGAAAAGAACAACTCCTTTTTTATTCTATTATTTTTTGTTGATATTGCAGCTGTTTCCTACTTCCTGATTTCCAACCATTGATGCCAGAGTGTCCACCAGCAGAGGGTAGTATGTAGGAAGCAGCTGTAGCTATAAAGGACATGAAAAGATTGGAAATGACTGCTTCTTCTGCAGTCCTGGACTGCTGTTTTCCTTCTCTTATGCCTACTTAGATCTACTTACTCTTTCTCTTTCTGATGTCTTAGGCTGTGATGTTCCTATCTTCTGCATGAACATGAAGGGGGGAGGCAGAAGTGGGTGGGGTGCTCTTGCCTTTTAGTACACCAGACTTCCTCCTCCCTTTAGTTCCCTTCATTTTGTGCAAACCCTGTTGGTATTGTGAATAGACTTGGAAAGCAAAGCTAGGGGAGAGCACAAACAGTAAGCAAGGACAATCTGATGATTATAACTCCAAGGAAATGAGGTGAGCAAGCAGGGAGTAAGGATGCTGAGAAAGATGGACAGGCAAGTGAGTGAAGGGATAGACATTGAACTGTGGCAAGAGCAAAATGGTTCAATTAGATACCATCATTATTTGATGGAAAATGGGAAACTCCAGGGATTGTATGTGGCCCATGGGCCATGAATTGTGCAGCCAATTGTAGAATTTTATCTTTGCTCCTATAAGAACTAAAAACAAAGATGAAATAGGTTTTTAAAAGTCCTTCAAAACCACACAAAAGTAACTGAGTGAGTGGGCTCAAGGAAATCCATATGTCTTACTTAGATATTCAAGCAATATTTTATATAAAGGAATGCTTTATATAAAATAAGACAAAAATAATTTTCATGTTTAATTAAGCCTTGAAGTATTTTTATTTTTTTTAGTAGCACTTGATCCTTGAAATAGCTGCTAAGTCTGAAGATTAAATAAATATCAGAAGGTATTTAAGATTAGACTAGATGAATAGAAGTCAAATTATAAACATATATGTATATATTCTTGTTGTTGGAAGTGTCCTTGGGTGATGGGCAGATAACAAAAGCATCATCACGATGCAAGTTCTGTTCCTTTTGTAGATGTGTCATGATGCTGCACATATGCATATGAAAGGGAAAGAGCTCACAACGCAACTCTGCTGTAATTATTTTGATGCAAGTTTCCAATCCTGCATTGTGTGCACACAGGCAGCCAGGGAAGAGTTGAAATGGAAAATGTTTCTGTAATTGGAAGAGATTCCTACAAATAAGGATTCCCCTCCTGTCTTAGATCATTTATTATAATGTGTGAATAAAGCACAGATCACTTCCTTTCTCTCTGACTGCTCTTCTTTGACAGTGCTCTTTTTGCAGTCAGTAGCTCCCTAGTTATGTTGTGTGTTTTAAAAACAAGGATAACCTAGCATAGATGATCTTTGCATTCAACCCTTTCACATCTATTGATTTAAATTTGCAAGCAGCAGAAAAGTTCTGCAAATACTTTCTTGTTAAGATTGCCTTACCTTATGTATAATTTATGTGTGTGCACATACATACACAAACTGGTCTGATGCATATAAAGCTTGAATTGTACTTTTGCCAAGTCATTTGTCCATAAATCTGGCCCCTTGGTTTGTATTGAGTTAAAAGAATAAAAATAGTCTAACATTGGACTCATATAGTTTAGTTTCTATACTGACCCCTTCTGCAAAGAGCAAGTTAGTTCCATCAGTGTTTAGTGCTGAAGATATCTTTAGATATGCCCAGAACTGCCAAGTGTTTATTGGTTTGGATAATTGAATTAAGGAAAAAAATCAACTTAAAAGGCTTATATTATGTGTTTGTGTGTGCGTGTGTGTGTGTGCGTGCATGCATGCATAAGAGAGAATATGTATGAAGTAATGATATTGCTGTATTATTTTAAAAAACAGCAACTGCAAGCATCATAGTAAAATAAGTATTTCCTGTTCTCTCTCATCTAAGATAGAAAGCCTCCCTGTTGGGGGAGATGGGCGGTGATATAAATTTAAATAATAAATAAATAAAGGTCAAATCTAAACATACACTATTATGACCACAGATATGGGGGTAATTTTAAAGCAAGACAGACTTTTACATCATAAATGTTGGGCTGAATGCAAAGTTTTACTTAGTCACTGGCTGAGAGGGGACCTATTGGAAGCATATGGGAAGCGAGGTGAGCCTTATTGGATCATCATCTTTTAAGCTCCAGTTAACTTACAGCAACAAATTATAATCGTAAGATAGAAAATCTGTATAGCACTGATATCAGTTGCATCTACAGAGAAGTGCATATATTATTTTCTAATCAACAAGAAGAAATCTGTCATACTTGCATTTTATATGCTTGTTCCAAAACCTCTCTGAGGTTTTTTTATTCCCGTCAGAGCAGTTTCACAGTTCTATGCTTTTAGTAACGGAGAATTGACCTAGCCGTGTTTATAATATTAAGGGGCCACATTACATTCTTTTTCCGTTGAATATTCAGTTTGCTTTCCCAACTTAGCTCTGGAATTTTGAGGGATTTTTCCACCAAAAATGCAGAAAAAGGAGCAAGAGAGAGTCTTATTGTGTAAACTAAATCTGCATGTATATTGTTTGATATAATCCATTGATCCTCTGAGAGATCAGTAAAAGGAGGTTGTTGCTGAAAACGGTAGCCTGTGTTAGGTGCCCATTATCTTCGTAACATATACTAAACAAATAGCTTGGTTGAAGAGCTGGAAATAGGGAGACAGATAATGTACCTCTCTCTCTTGCTCTGGCTCTCTTGCATGTGCACGCTCTCTCTCTCTCTAATGAAACCATGATACCTGTTTTCAAAGCCATTGTGGGAAAGTAGAGACTACACAACTGGGCTGGTTGTTTTCAACAGCAGCCCTGTGTCTGCTGTCATGTCTAGCTCTACCCAAGAATCCATATATTCAGCTTCTATTATTGTGCATAGTTTTAAGTTTATAATATAATTGTTTGTAATACAAATTACTGTGTGGCAGCTATTTTAATGCAAATCTCCCTGAGGTGGTGTCTTTTTTTTTTTTTTTACCATTACAATTCCTTTTTCTGTGCAGCTTTCTGAAACATATATTCTGATACATCTCTCACAAATCCATAATACAGATTTTTGACCAGAGAAAAATAGATGCTAGCAGATTCCATTACCGCTTTCATCCATGCAACAGTTGAGTTCATTTTGATGGATCTTAGGGATCTACTCCTGGAGTAATCTGCTGCAGTTCTCTGATTGCATTCTGCTAGGAAGTCCTTCTTCCCAGTTTCAAGATACTTTGCAGACCACATAGACGAATCTTTGAGTCTCTTTTCTCCCATCTGATATATGTTGTCTCTTAGATTTGTACACTTAACCTTCTCTTTTCAGGAAATTCTTCTGTGCGTGTTTCTACTAAATCTCATTTAATGCAATAATTACTGAAACCATGCACATGTTATTGGGCTTGAATTCCTTGCTCAGAAAAATTATAACAAAATATGAAGGATTACAGATTTAATATTTTGATGCGTAAGTAAGAGTCCATCTTGTAGTATGAAACTGTCCAAACCTTTATGAAGTGGCTTAATCAACTTTTGTGCCTTTATGATGTTTGCCAGTAGCAACTACCTTGCTGGAAACTAAGTAGGATACAACCCCAAGCATTTTATTAATATATTATTTCTGAAACCAGTGTTAGTACTGTAAAGACCAAGTGTATCGTCATTATTAATTCAATGTGAAAGACAATTTACCATTTACTGCCAAATTGCCTCCCTCCCTCCCTCCCTTTGGTCTACCAATCATTTTTTGTCTGTGAAACATAGACTGCCATGGTATAAAGAATTCAGTTTAAAAAATTGAAAGGCTTTTATCTAATCAAGATACCTAGAATGGCATTATACATTATTTGGGAAGGACTCTATATGTACAGTATTTAATTACACATGTATATATGGAACTCTTAAGTATGTGTGTTATTAATCATTAAGCATCATCATTCCTTAAAATAATAACACATAATTACGTGTTTATACAGTCATACGTTTTTTCAAACAGACCATTGTGAACGAAGATATCATTTTCACATATTGGAGGGATATTACATTATAGCCTGTGTATATATGTGCACAGTTGAAATAATTTTACTATTTATATTATAAAATTGCTTGATATAATTCTCCGTATGGAACTACATGATAATCACAGTTTATAAAATAATTTATGAAAACCAAAATAAATTCTATCAGTCTTGTTTTTAATGATATAATATACATATCTGCCTATATTGTTCAGGCTCATATTAGTAAAGCAAAATTTTGAACAGAAAGTTAAAAAAAAAGTTACTGATTTTGAAATAATGCAAGTTTGTGCTGAAGAAGATTGCTTCATTCAAGTAAACTTACTGACTGTAGCATTCTGCCTGTTAAAGGCGGAGTTCAGCCAGAGGTGATACCAAGTTGGGAGGAAGGTACCTAGGCCAGATTACAGTGGTGTCCTTTTTGTTTCCTTGATTTGTTGGATGGCAAGGGAACTCTTCTTGTGTCTCATTCACTAGATATTAATAATTATTCATGGTTATTTGTTACTGCTGTTATTATCACTTGTGTTTACATACTGTTAACATTTTTATATAATGTGTGCATGTTGTTTTGTGCATGAAGATATTTGTGTAAGTTTTTATCCACGACTTACTCTCTTTCATAACTCAGATTGTTTGGTTACACAATAATAAAATTGTGCTCTTTGATGGGTGGCGTGCCCAATTTTCCTTATTTTATCAGGATAGGTGTAGGACTTGCTAGCCAGTTTTACTATAATGCAGTGATATATTTTGCCCTTTTTCAAAATACCCCACCACACATAATTCGTGAACAGAAAAGCTGCTTTGTGGGGAGGAAAGGTAGAATAGAAGAGGACTGGTCAATATTTGTATATTAGCATACACACTGGACCTAAATATAAAAATAAATGTTGGTTGAGAGGAGGAGGAGGATTTTGCTATTCTGTTACCTTACTAATTCCCATCTTGTGCCTGTCTGAAATGAACTGATTGTGTGTTATAATGAATATGCCTTTTCACTTGAGAAAATGATACCAATATAGGAAAATTGCACAAATAGTGACCTGTAATAGTCTGTGTTACATGGATGACCTTTTGTTAATTTCTTTTATTTATTATTGCATTCCAATTTTTCTTTAAAAATGTTTCACTTTCTGCAAAATTATGTTTAATTTCATTCTTCTGTGTTGGCCTTAATCTCTCTTTTTTTAATGAATTTTATTAAATTTGAAACAAAGATAAAAACTACAAAAAAGCAAAAAAAAATGACAAAAAACTAAATGAGTAAAACACAAGAAAAAAGAATTTTGAAGATTACTTAAAAAAGTGACTTCCAACTTTCAACAGCAAGAATATACAGAAATTTCCATAATCAATCCCTTACTCTATATCAGACCAAGATCACATTATTTCTATAAATCATTCCATTAGCACATATACAAATCACTAAATGCAATTGCTCCTTCCCCTTATATAAAAAAGAAAGAAATATATAAATCTCTAAATCAGCTTCCCGCCCCCCAAAAACAACAATCTTAATCTCTTTAACCTCCTCTTGTATCACTGCAATTGTTGTTTTAGCATCTGTAGTTGCATATTTCAGCAGGTTTGCTTTGAATTTCTAGTATCCTCCTTTATCTGTTCTAGCATGTCCCTATGTTCTTCCCAGTGTTCATTACTTCTTATTTTGTTGTAAGGAAAAAAATAGTCCTCCCCTCTCATTTCCTGTTGATCTATCTAGCCATGTGGAATTGTTTTCAAGTTGCTCTTGATATTTTGAAGAAATTATTTTAATTGTTTTGAAAATTTAGCTTGTCCTTTTTTTCCTGGCAAGATTAAGAGATGTCCTTCTCTATGTGGAAAATACCTTAATGTTTTTCAGTGAGCTGTTCTGTACTTCATGCAAAATGTTATAGAAGAAAAAGAAAACTATATTCAAGTATCTTCTACTTCAAAGGTTTTTATAGAAGAAGACACAGATGAACTACTTTAGAACCTGTCTAATGCAGTTGTAGTGCATTTAGAAACAGTATTGTTTTCCTTCTGCCCTTGGCTCTTTGGATCCAACCCATGGCTTTCTGTCATCCATTTTTAAGTATACAGCTTTCATTTTTGTGCTCAGGCATTCACTGATAGAGTTCTAGTCCTCATATAAGGAACAAATAAAAGCATACACATTAACAAAACAAAATTGTAAAACAGAACACTCTTACGATGCTGGCAAAAGTAGGATGGTTAGAATCACCAGCTTATTGATGAGACTGCCATACTGGAATATAAAAGGATAAAAGCTAATTCCTTGCTTGTGGTTAAAGCATTTTGGTCTAGATTAAGTGTAGAAGTTTATCTGTCCAAACACAACTTCTCAGTTGCTAATGATGAAACGTTTGCAGTTATAGTATAATACCCATATTCTAGCAAATATATTCAAGTTTTCCAGTCTCCTAAATCATTGGTAACTAATATTCACTAATATTCATGTACTGAAATCAGAGAACCTGAAAACCCCTAGAAAATGTTTTTATTACTTTTCTGACAATTAGCTATAGTTTAAGCTAATTTGTGAATGCTTTTTCTTTTGATTCAGGATATAAATACTAAACGCTAATATAAATTTTGCTATCTGTGTTTGGCTTCTGCTTTGGACAAAAAATATTTTGGGCAAATTTTTAGGGCTTGTAAAAATAAATGTATCATTCATATAGCTGTAATTTTTCTGTTTTGTTTGCAAAAGTTCCAGAGATTTTTCTTGGCCCCTCCAGGTAGGGGTAGATAAAATCTGGTCTGAAACCATTTGAAGTTGCTGCAAGTCTGTACATATAATACTGAGCTTGGTGGAAAGGAATCAGAATGGTTATAAGATAGATTCTCATCTTCCTATGCTTCACTATCATTACAAGTTGTCAATTTTATGAAATAGAGTGAAGCCCAATTAGCATCATCATCAGTCATTATCATCATCTGGACTACTTAAAACTGTTCAGCTCTGTTTCTGTCACAATATGAAACAAACACATAAAAGAAAACGATGCTTGTGTGTTATGTTAGTGCAAACTGTTCATATAGATTATAATCATACCCTACATTGCGGCTCTCCACCCACCCCTTCCCAAAAACTTGCTGTTACCCATGCATTCAGAGGTTATTGGCATTCCTTTGGCAGACTGATGTGTGACTAACAAAAATTGTACAGTGTATTCATACCAGGTGCCCTCACACAATTTTGCACAATGCTATAGGTATCTCCCTTCAAAAAAAGGTGTTAAGAAACTTTTTTTTTTAACGAAATCTCACAAGAGCTTATATGAGAAGACAGATCTTGTATGATTTGGCTCTTGCAGATACCCAAATTAATATTTAAATTGTTAATATAACAAATAACTCCAGATAGCCAAATTAAGAACAAAAAAGTAAAAAATAAAAATTGGTACTGTCTACTGAGTAGAAAAATCAATTTGTTTATTGCATAAGGTTAGTTACTAATACTGTATATTTTAACTTAAGATTTGTAAGCTCCTTAACTATGGTTATCTAATATTAGTATGTCTCTTTCCAGCCTCTTCCATGTTCTGTATATACCTAAAATTGTATGTTTTTGTAAGTTTCCTCATGGATAAAAGTGTAGTAGATGATGATAAACAGTTGAGATTGAGACGGATGGGAATGGATCAATATAAAATATTATACATCAATATATGGTGTGATTTTGGAAATACCAGTAAATATGTATTTATTAGAAATAGTGTCCAAGTTCTGCTCTCAAAAGATAATAAATTTGGGCATAAGCCAACAGAGCATTCTTAATCATCTTTGTTTGTTTCCTTGCTGAAGTCCTATGGAAGTTGTAGAAAATGACTAAGCCTTACTCATTGAGCTAAAATGCTTGAGTCAAACACTCTAAAACTTCATAACTAAATAAAATAAAATAAACTGGCATTTCTTCATTGTATATCATTAGATCATTATAGTCTCCATAAGCCATTAAGCATGGCATAACTAGTTTTTCTAAAAGTGTCTTTGGGGTAGAGGAAAAAAGCTTTTATTTAGAATTGCAGCTATTTTTATTTTTTGAAATTAACCGTACTCCTTTAAAATTATAGAAAAATATAATGAAAATATTATTTAAGTAAGTTAAAATTGAAAAGTGATACTCATTGTCAATAATAAAGTAAGAAAGCAAACGCATTTTACTCTCCATTGGATTTGTTTAGGATTGAAATATTTTATTTATATTTTGAAGCTTAGAGTTCATTCTGAGTCATTTAGATGGCTTGCTTTTCACTTTTAATTAGAAGTGGTGAGGGGAGAAAGGAGGACCTCAAGATTGTTTAAGTTAGCACTAGCTTATCTGTATAGTTCCCAGACTCTGGGAACTATCTTGTCAAAGTCAGGTCCCACCGCCTTGGTGCCATGGAAACAGAGTCATGAAGTCTTAGTGCCAGACTCTGATAAAAACCTGAAGATCGCCCCTTGAGCTTCTGAGCTTGGACAGGGACCTTGGTACCATGTTATTTGGGCTGTCTTGGGATCTCTCCACTGTTGCTTTATTGGAGCTCCTGACAGCAAGGGAGATTGGGTATGTTATGCTTTCTTGTGTTTCTGTTTAACCTGCCTGCCACAGTTAAACAATAACGTTTGCTATCTCCTTACTTAACCGGTGTGATCATTGTCTCTGGATCTAAAAGAACCAATTGTCTGGCACCTGGCGAGTGCTTGGACACTTGGCGAAACACTGTGACTTCTGTTTCAGTAATGTCATAGAGGTACCAATTCAGTGTAGGTTGGTCCTGGAAAACAAAAAATAGGTGAAGTACATCTTTTATTAAATTAGTCCTTGATAATAAAAATGTATACATTCTTCAGGTATTGCAGCACTTGAAATCGTACAGTGTTGTTACATATATATGGAACCTGTGATGATACCTTTTTAACTAGTGTCTCGTTTGCTGTCATGGAAATATATAACTACATTCTGTAAGCACACTGAACATGAATAGAGAGAAAGTAAAATTAAGCTGTCTGAACATATCGCTTACCAAATCTAGTAAGTACTATATTTTGCTTATTTTGTGTATTTCAAAATCTGTTAAGGCATTCTGTTACTTTCTGTGAAGATGAATGCACAGAAAACTTGTATCTTTACTGAAAACAGATACTTCAGATAACTGCTGGAGCTGTCTTCCCACCTTATTCAGAATAGTGATAGATATGAGCAAGAAACGCCACTGAAGAGTCAGAACTCAGCTGGTAGTAGCCATGGCCAAAATTTCCTGGCAGTGAAAACTGTATCTGCAAAATTAGGGAGGTTTGTTAGCTGCATACTGCTAGAAGAAATTGTAGGATTTGGAGAAACCTCAAGTTCCTATGCATCTATGGCTTATATTCTGAAAAAGGAAACAGGGCGCTTAGTGGGAATGTAGTATATTAAAGGCCATACTTCAAAGTGATATTTTGTTCTTTAGTTAACTAATTACTTAAATTTCAATTTTCAAAACTCTTAATGTATTCTCATGTTCATTCAGAACGTTTCAAAGTATTTGATCAATATGGCAATGATGCAAAAGGAAGAAAACAGGCTGGACAAGTTAAAAGAGCAAGATAAATTCACACAGGAACACATTTCACCAACTGTAATGATAGCGATATTTAGGAATATATATTTATTGAGATCAAGTACTAAGAATATAAAATGCCTGAGAGTATTCTCATGGGCTCTATGTACATGTCATTGTTACATGTCACCATTATTGAAAGAAGGATGTACTACATGGATTATCTGTCTGATTCAGCAGGATTACTTTTTTTATAAGTTCAGGTGGGAAGCCCCCATATTAATAGATATATTTTATATAATCTTCTTATCTGTTACATCAAATAATATACTTATCTACTGAATTATAGAAACAAATACACTGCAGTTGTGTTATGGATAGTTGGAAAAGTCCAGTTTCAACCAACGGGACGAACTTCATACACATCAGATTAACAAAAGTGCTTTAGGATGTGATGATATCATTCCTGTTGTATTTCATGACTAATTGTACAAGTTTCCAGAGTGCAATTATTTATTTGTTCTGTCAAGCCTTTGTAAAACTCTTATTTTAAATATAGAATTTAAGTCAGTCCAATAATTTTTAAACTGATTGTTCTCAAGTTACCAAATCACTTTTCTACCTTTATTCAGATGATGATGGTATAACATTTTTTCCTCATATTTTCAGCACTAGCACATTTTCAGTGAAAAGTCGTCAAAATACCATAAAATAGGGAAGCCCTAGATTTCTTTTAGCTAATTCTTTACATAAATTACATTTCAGTAATTTCTTTGGCTAACTATAAAAATGAAAAATAAAATACATGTATGATCTTTCTGACAATCTGAATTACTGTTCCTTTTATTTTTTTTATTTTTTAATTTCAGAATTATAGATAAATCTATTTTACCAGTCACTCCTACTTAGTTGGTTTTCTGACTTCTCTGTATCCTGATGTGAGAAGTATAAATTGTATTAATTGCTGCTAAGAGTTTTTCTGGAAAAAAATCAATTTTATCTTTTTGAACTAAGTCACAATATCCTAAATCATATCCTAAAGTAGAGACAGTGAACCTGCTGCTCCCCTTGGTGCCTCCCCAACTTCACTTGAGAAAAACCAACACTGTAATTTCCCCATTTCAAAGCAACAACAACAACAAAAAACCCTGTATACTTAATTTCCTGCCATTTTGAGCTGGAAAAAAATCAAATAATTAACTTCCTATAGTAGGCAGAATAGAATTTCCATACAAAAACAGGGAAAGGCCCTACTCTGACTTGGATGATCCTAACTATTATTTTGCTAGCATGTCACACACACACACACACACACACTTAAATTTAGCACATCATTTCTGTTATCTTTTTGCATCAGAATTATGTTTATTATAAATATAATTTTTCTCTTTCCTAAGTCTCCCACCCAAAAAAAGTTGAAAATGATTTTTATTAATATGCAACCCTATACATATATAAATATGCCAATGGAACTGGAAATTTTGCCTTGTCATCTATGAACTTTTCATATTTTATGGTTGACTTCATATTTTAGTGTTGTTGCTATTTTGTAATCTATTTTTTAAAATTTACTTTAAAAGACACTTTACAGATTCAACAAAACAAAAGATTCAAAGTGTGACTCAAAGCTACACTGTGATCCCACCTTCCCAAGTAATCACCCAATTATTACAACAACGTAATAAATAATTTTTGAGACTTGTTAATCTTGCCCTTTCTCACTTCTTCCTGCTTCTTTTAGTCAGATAAGCAGTCTGCAGTGCAGTGCCTAAGATGAAAATAGAACAGTCTGTTCCATCTCAGACCACACTGCAATGGGGAACCTGGTTAACAGCTCAAGAAAAAAGCAAATCAAACAATTGGAAGAAGAGAAGTACAGGCTGGCAAGTTTAAACTAGCATTTGATTTGCTCGCAGAACCATTTGTCAGAGGAACAGATTTTATAATTCAGTCCTAGAAGAAGATGTCAAACAGCCAAAGGACAGCGGTTTTAGCTTCAAGTTATTCTATCAAATACTGAAAAGTAGCTAGTTTCTAGAGACAATGTTTAAACTTAGAGAAAGGATCTATATGGGTGACTAAATGTTAGCGGAGTCATTTGTTAGCCTTTTGAGGTAGGTCAGGTCAGGAAACAGGCCCAACAAGTACTAATGGAACTCAATTCTAATAGGGTTTGATAATAGAATCTTTAAAGTCTGACAGAATTTGCCTCTCCCTGTCCTTAAAGAGATTTTGGGTGGGACTATCTTGAGTTTCTTCCTTGCCCCCTTTTGTTTTTCCAGGATAAACTAACACTTTCATAATGGCTGTTGCACAACTTGATAGAGCACTGCAGACTACTTACTGACTAAAAAAGAAGCAAGAAGAAGTGAAAAAGGGCAAGATTAACAAGACCAACTCAGAGTAGGGCCTTATGTGGAAAGGGAAATGCCAGATACTGAAGCTGCTTTTAGAAAAGGCCAAGGACGGAGGAACGTTGTTGTTAATGCATGCTGTATAATTGTGAAAGTCAAAGAATACAAAAAAAAATGATTATGTGCTTCACTGATTATAGAAAGGCCTTTGATTTTGTTGACCATCTCAGGCTTTGGAATATCTTTAGGAAAATGGGCATCCCAGAACATCTCATTGACCTCATGGGAAACCTATATACAGGACAGCAAGCCACAGTCCAGATGGAACATGGTGAAACAGACTGGCTCCAAGTTGGCAAAGGAGTGAGACAAGGCTTATTTCCTTATTTATTCAATCTCTGTGCTGAATATATACTGAGGAAGGCTGAGCTGGAAAAGCAGCATATTCTAACATTGGAGAAAGAACCATCAAGAACCTGTTCTATGTTGATGGCATTATTCTTATAGCTGAAAATACAAATAATCTGCTTGCTCTAGTAATGAAAATCAAGAAGCACAGTGAAAAAAAAAGGAACTACAATTAAATATAAGACCAAACTATTGATAGCAGGTACAGCAAACAGCCTTAGAATTGATGATGAAGACATTGAAGTGGTGAATAGCTTCTGCCTTTTAGGGTTGATTATCAACAGTAAAGGAACCAGCAGTCAAGAAATATGCCATAGACTAGCACTTGGCAGGGTAGCTATGAAGGCCTTGGAAATATTCAGTTATTGTGGTGTGTCTGTCCTTACAAAGATTAAAACAGGACAGGCAGTGGTTTTTCCACTGACCCTTTATGGATGCAGCAGTTGAATTTTGAAGAAGCAGGATAGAAAGATTATTGATTATTGCTTTTGGTGTTGGTGTTGGAAAAGACTCTTGAGAATACTATGGATAACCAAGAAAACCAACAAATGGATCATAAAACAAATCAGTCCAGAGTTGTCACTTGAGACAGAAATGACCAGAGCCAATTGTTCATATTTTGGACATGTTATGTGAAGACCCAGCTTCCTTGAGAAGTCCATAATGCTGGGAAAGGTAGAAGGAAAAAGAAGAGGACAACCAGCAGCAAGGTATATGGACTTGATTACAGTGGAGATGGGTGCACCATTGGGAGACCTGAAGGGTCAGGTTGGTGACAGAACATCCTGGAGAAGAGCTAAGTGGTCACCCAAGAGTGATTTGATGGCACATAATCAACTGTGTGCACATGTGTACTTTTTTACATTTTGCACAGCAAATACAATACAAAATATAGATACAATCAGCAATGAAATAAAGACTTTTCTAAGAATTCAGTGTTGATTATCTGTCTTTTAATATTCCCCCTATTATCCATGGAGGTTTAACTCCTTCCTCCCTACACACATATGTATTTTGTAGGCCTTAAGCAATTGCATTTCAGATATTATGCTTTTTTATAGGCTTTCATTAGGGCATTCAGTGTTCACTCCTGTTATGCTTTGCTGTAGTATTTTGGTACTGCCATGTTTTCCATGCTAATAAGAATTTGATGTGCTTCATGAATAAAGCTGATGTCTAAAAATACTGTAACCCTTTTCACAGGAACGTCTACCTTTATAGAAGCTTTGGCAACCAATGGTACCAACATACAGACAACAGTAACAGGAGTAGCAGCCAACAAACGAAGATTTATTGATGAAAGGAGAGATCAGCCTTTTGATAAAAGGCTACGATTCAGTGTGCGGCAAACTGAAAGTGCTTACCGATACAGAGACATTGTTGTCAGGAAACAAGATGGATTCACACATATTTTATTATCTACCAAATCATCAGAGAACAATTCATTAAATCCAGAGGTTAGAGTTGTTTGACTACTTCTGATTTTTAACTAGGGCGGGGGATTCCTGCTATCCCAGAAACTTCCTATAGAAATTAAAAGTTAACCAGCACATCAATGGCAAAACATTAGTAAATGTGGGTCTAGAGTTTAGTATTGGAGGTAAGGATGGAGATTCCTTTTCATAAGTATTCATAAATTTCAGTCTTATCCCTTGGGAATAAATCCCACTGAACTTGGTAAAACTTACTTCTGAACACAAGTTCATACTGGTAATGCTCACATTTTTTAAAACATTTTTCTATTGTCTGTCTGTCTCTTATAAAAAAAAAAAAAGATCTTTTAGACTTTGTCCTAAATTTAGATTTTGCTGAATTGGTTACATATGCCACCTGCTGTTCACATCACAGAAATACTTGGTGAATGATAAGCTTTTCAAAAGCAATATTCTGTATCCTTTTTTCATGTGTTTCATGCATCTCATTCCAGGTAATGAAAGAAGTCCAGAGTGCGCTGAACACAGCAGCCGTTGATGACAGTAAACTTGTACTTCTTAGCGCAGTTGGCAGTGTTTTCTGTTGTGGCCTTGATTTCATTTATTTTATTCGACGTTTGACAGATGATAGAAAAAGGGAAAGTACTAAGATGGCAGATGCAATTAGGTTTGTAAAATTATTGTTCTAATTGTATTTAACAAATCATTTAACAGTATAATCAAATACTCAGCTATTTGTGACACCAAAATTGCTGTTCCAATGATACTTGATTTTTTTTCACAGACAATAAATGGATTTAAATCAGAATATTTATTATTTTGGAGATGTTGTAAAGGGTGTCTACTTTCAAACTGGAAAGAGTTACAGATCCATTAGGTTAAGCATGGTTAAACAAAATGCCTCCAGGCAGTTTTTATATTCAGAGGAATCTTATTGAATAGATACAATTTCCAGCTTTCATAAAAGTCTTATATTATAGGAAACCAGATTACCCAGTAGTCAGAGATTATATGGACTAAATGTTTGGGAACCATATGTTATGTTAAGAGGTATCTGAGTGCATTGATTGTCCTATTCACACATTGAGGGTCTGATGCTCTGCTTTCCCAGCCTGACTCTTTCACTCACTTGGAAATTTGGATGGATGGTTTGTAACAAGCCATTATGTATTATTAGTGCCAAATCAGGGAAACTTTGTTAATAAATGGCTATCAAAACCAGTATCAAAACCATCTAAAACAAAAATCAGTGTTGAAAACAAGCTTGTTAAAAGCTGTGAAACTATGAAAAATGTGAATAAAATTAAAAACAAACTTGTTGAAGAAAAAATGTGAAACATTATTGTGCTCCTTAAGCAATGTATTATTTGTTCAAGTCTTTTTGTGTTGTTTTTTAACAGTGAAATACGAAAAACTGCAAGTCAGTTTCTTTATTTCTTTCTATTTATGTTCAATGTAAAACATTTTTAGCAAACTATTTTATTCTTGAAGTAACGTTTGTTTTAGAGCCGTAACATTTTTTTAAAAAAAAGTATATTAATTTGCTTCTTACATATATCAGTTATGTGGTTGCACCCCTTTTTTGATCATCCTAACAAACTAATAGAGAACACTGTTTTAATAATCAAAAAAAGTTACTTCACAGCAAAAAATGTTGAATATAAAAATAGTTATCGTCCGCTTTCTACTTTAGAGTCTTGATAATTAAATTTTATAATTTAATCCTTCCTCTGTTTCTTCTCCAATAAAAGGGTGATGCTACTGTATCTCATGTTACAGTTTCATAGGAAAATGTGGTTGTGCCTATCACATTTTCAAAATCTTTATGAACAGTAATTACTAGAATAGTTAAAATTTTAAAATGGATTTGACTGAAGTATACTGCTGCTAAAATGTGAGCTGTAATTGTGTACTTATTTCATTTCAGGAATTTTGTAAATACTTTCATTCAGTTTAAAAAGCCCATAATTGTTGCAGTAAATGGCCCAGCTATTGGACTTGGAGCATCTATATTACCTCTGTGTGATGTGGTTTGGGCTAACGAGAAGGCTTGGTTTCAGACTCCATATACAACATTTGGGCAAAGTCCTGATGGATGTTCATCCCTCACATTCCCAAGAATAATGGGCCTGGCATCTGTAAGTAACTTGTAAAACAAATATGCATTCGATGTATTTAATAACATTTTGATACCCCTATATTTTTCAATATTTGACATAATTCCTATCTCAAAATGTTTGTGGCATATAAAGAAAATCTCATTGTATCCCTCCAAATTGGTACCCTTTGATGCATTAGAACTCCTAAAGTACTGAAGTTTGAATGAAGCATGTAAGCATAGAAAATACTTTTCGTCTTCAAAAATGTCTCATTTTGACTCCTCCTGTACCGGGAAAATATTTTGGGAAAAACCAATAACTCTTCAGGATGAAAATGTTTCAGGTTCCTAAAATATAGCCGTGTGCTTCTGTGCTGTTGAGTTTGCACATTCAAGAAAACATTTTCAGTTGTGTGTATATGTATCTGTATCAGAAGTGAGTTAAGAGATGCTGGATTTATTTGGAAAAGATGCTTCAGAACATGGGGTAGCATAAAAATACAACACCTGTCTGCAACTCATTAAAGCAGTCATGCCTTTTTCCAGAGTCATGGAAATGTTGCAGGAAAGCTCATACCCATGTTGTTCTTAGTATATGAGCTTTCTTACAACTTTTAGGTCTGTCTTTTGCTCAAAGGACCATAGCAGCTTTGAGAGTGAAATATGGTTTTGCCAAAACCCTGAAGAAAACACTTCAAAATGTTAATAAAGCTGAGTTGATTATGTGCTTCATAACAGAACAGGCTCAGAAATGCCAAACTTCAGCTTCATCCCTAAGGAGATTGGTATGGCCTCCAGCCTAATGATATTCTGGAAGGCACTGAAAACCGTGCTATTTCCCCAAGTCTTGGGTAGAGTGTTTGGTGAGCCCCTGTAAGATTTTGTTCTGTTTGTATGGTTTTTCTTTTTCTGGACACGCATCTCTTTTTTACTTATTTTATTGTTTTAGCTTTTCTAGAATGTAGAATGCCTGGAATCACTGGACATTCTTGTAATCTATATAAATATAATGTATTTTCAGGTAGTCCTCGCTTAACAACCATTCATTTAATTATGGTTCAGAGATACAGCGGGGCTAAAAAAGTCACTTATGGCCCATCCTTGAAGTTAATGACTGTCGCATCCCCCCCCCCCCCGTCACATGATGGCGATTTTGGCACTTGGCAACCTGCTTGCATTTATGACCATTTGGAGCATCCCTGGTCACATGATCGTGATTTGCGACCTTCCCAGCTGGCTTCCAACCTGAAAAATCAATTGGAAACTATTTGCTTTACGACATCACGATTCACTTTATGACTGTGGTGATTTATGCCTTGCTTAACAACTGCATCACTTAGCGACCTAAATTCCAGTCCCTGTTGTGGTTGTTAAGCAAGGACTACCTCTATCTGAAAATATTAGAACCCATTATGCCTTGGCAGGTGAAATAAAATTGGGTAGGCAGGTGGGCATCCAGTGAGAAGCAAATCATAGGTTTCTCAAGTGCATCTGTACAGGTTGAACTAAAGATATATCATTTGTACGAAAGGTTTCCTTGTGTGTCAGATAGTATAAGTGACTATGTACTATGTGAAGCTGGAATTAACTCTTGTGGACTAAACAGTCTAATCTGCTTACACTACCCAGTGTTACTTCTTATTAATGGGACAATTGTTTTTAATGGTTACTTCAGAGGCTCTATAACTGCAGAGCAACCAGTGATGGAAAAGTGGATGTTTCTGATAAAAGCATGCATAATGAAAAGTTTTGAAAATTTAGCCCTCAGGTCCAGATATATTATACAGCTTCTATTGCATTAGGAAATATAAAATTAAAGCTATCTTTTTTTAACAGAACTTTGTAGACTTTGTTTTTGAAAGTCTGTCCCCCCACCCCTGTCATCTGTGCTCTGTTTATTTGATAAAAATGAACATTTCTTCCTTAGGAAATGAAGTGGAATAAAATTTTTTAGATCATGACTAATAAAGTATGCAAAAGGTGTGGCCCATGACAAGATCCCCCCTTTTTTTCCTTTTTTCCCATTTTTTGGTATTGCAGAATCAAGGGGTGAAATAGTTACCTGAAGCTCTGCGGGGGCTTGGTACCAATTTTGATATCTTAAACACCCCTCAGTGTAGTTGGTGAATTGAAATTGGTCATACACTACCACCCACGCAAACTGTTCTTTAAATTCATCAATATAAGAAATGGCTTAAAAATGGATAAGGAACGGAATTATTTCCGAAGAAGAAGAGATGCTGGTTTGTGCATATTTCTGTGCCTTATTTGTCAAGGTATATAAAATAGATGTCTTTTTTTCATAGATGAGCTACAACACGGAATCAAATAGCTTCCTAGTTTATGTTTTGGTTTGGATTGCCACATGAGCAACTCACATTGGAAGAAAGGGGTTGTACTTATGCTAGACCTTACAGAACTATTTCATTTTATTTTATTTTATATCTAAAACAATAAGGAGCTTTATTAATATTTTTGAGGTTTTTTGTTGGCAGTCCAAAGGTCGTTTGGTGGCATACTTGGGGGAGAGACTGTCATGTTCATCATTTCGATGTGTCTGTACATCGTAACGGTTCGCATGCCAGAGCGCTGACGCGTTCCTAGCTTGGAGGGAGCTGCTGATAAACCTTGCACTGAAGATTATATCTCTCTGTGCTAAGCAGGAATGTGTTTGGGTTATCTTTTTGTGTCAAGGTCTTTTTGCTTGTTGATCAGTAGAACTCGTTAGGGGCACCTGAGAATGTGAATTTGAGACGATTGAAGGGGGGGTGGGACTCTGCTTGTAACGGGGCTATTTAGTTTGATTTTAGGCGCGCTTTTCTCATTCTCAGCTTTCTTTGTGTTTGCACTCTATCCTTAATAAAAATCAGAACTTAAACTTTGCTTTTGAGTCTGAGTACTTTATTGGGAGAGGCACTCATTACAGAGACTCCAAGGTCACAAAAATGACTGACAGAACTTACACGTGGTCTGAAAGTTGCCATGTCCTGATTTCATGCTTTGTTTCCCCTACAAAGTTTCTCTATACCAAGCCGTCAACTTCCTTTGAGATACTATATTGCTAGAAGCTTCAGTGATCAAGTCAAGACAATTAAAATTGTTAACTTTATTATTAATGACATACTTTGCTATGGTTTGTTCTGGTTTTTGCAATAAGAAATGTAAAGGTGGTCTTTTCTTTTAATACTGACTAGATTTTTTCTTTATATCATGTAGGGATCTAGATTTAACATTTTGACAATAAGATTTTTTTAAAAAAAATCAGTCAAGATGAGTAATCATTAGTAATTCTTTAATTAGTTGATAGAACTACAGTATGTTTTGGATCATAAACACTCTGAAACTCAAGTATCATAATTTATGTAGGGCTAGAATTTAACACTGAATTATTGTGTTTTTTCAGTATTTTGGTTTGTTTCAGTTCAGTACACAAATGAAAAGTAATGTAATCTAGTTAATTGTTCTAAGTAGAAGCATTTTTATAAGCATTATATAAATATAATATTTATATTCAGAATATTTTTATACCTTATTACAACTTACAAATTATTTCTGTCTTTCTCAGGCAAATGAAATGTTATTTAGTGGAAGGAAGCTGACTGCACAAGAAGCCTGTTCAAAAGGACTGGTGTCTCAAGTATTCTGGCCAGGAACATTCACCCAGGAAGTTATGGTTCGAATTAAGGAACTTGTCACATGTAATTCAGTTGTAAGTTGCTTGCTTCTTTCAATGAAAGTTTAATACTCAGACTGTTATGCTGATTAAGTGTCAGTTCACAGAGTAAATTTAGCCTAAATCCACTTTGATCTTGCCCTCCAAGAACATGGGAAGGACTTTCACCCTTCGGGATGTACATGGGCAGATATTTTATAGGCAGATTATTTATTTATTTATTTATTTATTTCCCCTGCCTTTATTATTTTTTTAAATAACTCAAGGCGTCAAACATACCTAATACTCCTTCCTGTTGCTATTTTCCCCACAACAGCAACCCTGTGAGGTGAGTTGGGCTGAGAGACAGTGACTGGCCCAAGGTCACCCAGCCGGCTTTCATGCCTAAAGTGGGACTAGAACTCACCGTCTCCTGGTTTCTAGCCCAGCACCTTAACCACTAGACCAAAGTGGCTCTCAGATAGGATTTCTACCAACTCTCTCAGTTAACTCTGAATCCAAAAGCTGCCACCTTCTTTTCTCTTCTTTTACTTTGCATGAAAAAGGCACTCGAATGCCAGTTGTACTATTTCACAGGGAGAAGGAAATGACTGGTGTATGAATTCTGTAAATAGGTTACCAATATCCAGTAGGGTGTTATCAGTAGCTGTAATGCAGCTCATAATTTGTTGTTTAATGAACAAATCTAGAAAATGGATTTTATGTGTTTAAAGTAAGAATACACTCTAAAAAAACCCTCAGTTGTTTTGACTGTATTAATATAAATATCTGGTCCAAAACTATGGATGGGAAGAGGTGTGAGAACTGTCTCTTGCCTCGATACCTGAACAGCTTAGTTCTATCACATTACTCTGTATATACACTGTTTAATTTGGAATTTCTTCCTGTATAATGCTTACTTACCAAATAAAAAATAAGTTTGCGTTTAATTATCCTCTTATGCAGAGGGTAAGATTCATAATATGCTAAAACCATTATAAAATAATTCATTGTTGCTGCATTAGATATGATATGCTCATATACCTGCATTCTAGTAGTGGTCCTGAAGTGGGACCAGTAAGCATTTTGCAGTCCATTGAAAGTATTTTAAGTGTGCTTTCAACTGTATTCTACAAATCTATTTGGATGGCTTTTCTGGAATAGATCCACAGTATGTAGTGAGATTTGCAGTGGAGTATGGATTGCAGCTTCAACCTGTTTTAACATCTAGTCCTGATTTAGTACACATTATTATTAGCAAAATATGCTTATATAACCAAACCAGAGACAGCTGGGTAGTTTCAATAAAGGATGAAAGATACTAGCTTCCACATTGCAGCTGTCTTATATTCACCCCAGCCTTAATTACAGTTGGGGATGTTAATGTTTCTTGACTAAGATTTCTTGCAGCAATTAAAGCCCATTTGAATGTCTATGTATGCACATACACATTTTTAGCATAACATCTATGTTAATTGCAGTCCCACCACAGCCTATTAGAGGGATTGAGGCAGTTTATCTTTCTGAGATAATATTTGCACTTTACTGTCCATGCTTTGTGGTTTTAAAATGCTAATTTCAGGAAAATATATAAAAGTCAATTGTATTCTAAACTGGATATATACTTTTTATACATTAAATGCCTGCTCATTTTTATTCTTAATAGTCCTTTCCACATTTACCTGTAATCAAAGGAGTTGTGTAATAGAGCACTGATATGGGGGAACATAGATGCAATCAAACCACAAGGGAGAACTGCATGTTGAAATAGCACTTCAGATGTGCAAACAGTGCAATTAAGCGTCAGAATTCAGATGACCGAATTCATCCAGGATCCATTCGAGTGGCAACAGAATGCCTTTTGCAGACGTGTGGCTGTCTCAGAAAATTGTTGAATAAGATAATGTTCTGGAACACTTCATGCTGCCCTAAATCAGTGAAGTTTTGTTTACACTTCTTTCACTTAATATTTAGTTAAACAAAGCTAAAATAAAACTATTCCATATTATCTTGATGAGTACTATATAAATTTCTAGAAAGGTGTTTTTTTTTTCCTTTTTCAGTAGCCCAAAGTAGTTGAACTGAAATATTTGATAAGGGAAGAAAAATTCAGTAAAGGGCACTAATAGGAAAATCCTATTTCATGCAGCAAATCAGAGCTTGCAATAAATCCAAAAACCTGCCTGCATGAGTAGAAGAGAGGAAACAGACTTGTTCATTGTTTCCTTTATCCTTGGATTTATATTCTCTTCCCTTGAAATGAGAGGAACTAATTTGATTTGCACCAGTTCCAAGTTTGGAATAGGTCAGCTACTAGTTTGGTGACTTTCTGGGGGCCAGGAAGGCTGTTGAGCCAGTGGAGCCATTCCCTTTCTGGCTTCCTTCTACGTGCCTTCCCTTCTTTTCTTTCTCTGAGTGGGAATTCTCTGTTTTACTTCTGAAGGGCAGACTGGAAGAAACATGCAGCCTCAGACCATCAGATTACAGCCTTAATGTTTATTATTTAAAGCTTTATTTGTGAAATTACCAGTGAAGGCACTGAAAATTGTTGACGTCCTAACTTTAGCATGCCTGAAGAGCTGTGCTTATAAACATATGTCCTTTCAAAGTACAGCCACCCTTTCAGTTAGTGGCAGTTTGACTTGTATTTGACTAGTACTGTTTCCATTCCTGTTGCCCAATTCAATTTATACTATGCATTCATACTGTTACTAACTATATGAAGCAAAGCATTTATAATGCATACATGTTCTGCCAAAAAAAAAATTTTTGTTTGTTAACCTACTACTGCTAGTGCTAATTTTAATACAAAACTAGTTTTATGCAAATAAAGCTGACTGAAGACAGGAAGAACTTCAAAAATCTATCATGGAAAAATAAAGCATTGCTGAAGGGAAGGCAAAATTTTCTTAAAGTTGATGATACCTGTCTTTTTTCTTCTTCTTTTTTTCTTTTTCTTTTTGTCTGTTTTTCCTTTCTTGGCTGTTCAGGCAGCCTATATTTTCAAAAGTATTCCTTCCTAGAAGAGTATTTGCTAGCCTTTTCCTGACTTTCCATTTGGAGTCCCAACAGGTGAATGTAGAGGACTTGATTCTCTAACCTAGGCAACATTGGAGAAGGAGGAATTTCTCTCCTGGCTTTACAGTTGTGGTCACCTGAATTCATCTATGTCTATAGGCATGTTATTCAATTTTTTAAATTAATAGCATGGAGAAAGAGTTTAAAAGAATGCTTATCAAATTTGCAGATGATATAAAATTGGGTAAGATAAATAATACCATAGAAGGCAGAATTAAATTCAGAATGGTCTTCATGGGATAGAAAAATGGGCTGAAAGGAACATAATAGCATTTTATAGAGACAAATGTGATAATCTCAATTTAGTTAACAAAAATACCTGTCTCAGGTATGGAACTTTAGAAAAAGATTTCGGAATGGTAGTTAATTGCAGAAAGAGCCAGTTTGGTTAAGGCACCAGGCTGAAAAGTGGGAGACTGTGACTTCTACTCCCACCTTAGGCATAAAGCCAACTGGGTGACCTTGGACCAGTCATTCTTTTCAGCCCTAGGAAGGAGGCAATGGCAAACCACGTCCAAAAAACCTTGCCAAGGAAACTGTAGGGACTTGATCAGGTAGTCGCCAGGAGTCAGCACTGACTCAAAGGCACCACCCCAAAAAAGTTAATTGCAAACTGAATATGTATTAGTATTAATGGTATTTTGGGTCTATTCTTTCAGATAAATAGCTCTTGATAGATTGCAAGTTTTTAGATTTGTGAAATATTTCAGTTTTCAGGTCTATGATTCAATTATTTGCTCAAGTCTTTTCTCAGATTGGAATACACTGGTTTTTTGATTTCATACTTCTCTGAATTTGCAGTTCAATTCCTAGATCAAAGGAATCAAAAAGTATATAAAATGCAATGTTTAAGGCAAAATAGCTTTAGAAATTTATACTTTAAGAAAAAATAAATTTAGAAATTTATGTTGCTCAAATAAATGTTCTGAAATGTTTTAAATATTTTTGTGCACCTTTAAAAAAAAGAATTGATGTGGAGATAGGATAGAATAGATAAATCTGATTAAACAGAAACAGTAGAAGTAGTCTGATTTTTCCATCCTTATATAAAATGTCTCCCTGTACCTACTCGGTTACATCCCTTCTTTATAGAGAAGTGGCTGTCATTTATTCTTAAGAGAAAAATGAATGGCTCATTTTTAAAAGAGAAAGAACAACTTGACCTCCATCTGTGATTCTCAGTTGCCTGCCATCCACAATAGTGCAGTGCACATGCACCAACAGTCTGTGTTCACATGCTCTCCCTCTGACCACTCTTTGTGATCAAAACATATGTTTAATATTAAATAATATCATGCTTATGCTTTTTTTAATTTAATGTAGGTACTTGAAGAATCCAAAGGTTTAGTTCGTAGTATTATGAAGGTGGACTTGGAACAAGCCAATGATAAGGAGTGTGAAGTTTTAAAGAAAATTTGGGGTTCTGCTCAAGGGATGGACTCAATGTTAAAATACTTGCAGAAGAAGATTGATGAATTTTGAAGAGATGTGCATTGACACTGGATTGTATTTACTTGGACATCTGGATTTCATCAATACCCTAAATGAAATTAAAATAAAACATGCCTAAGGCTCAGAAAATGTGGGCTAAAAGGTAGAGGAACATGATTTTATGGTCAAGGGTTTTTAAAAGAAGTACTGTATGTTAAGCATTGAACAAATTTTTCTTTCTCCATATATATATATATATATATATATATATATATATATATATATATAATATTTCTTTATATACACAAACTAAAATATATAATGGAGTGCACTACCAAACTTTTGTCTTCTACTTTGTTATCATTGGCTAGTACTGTATCAGAAGAAAATGGTGAATAAAATGAGATGTTGCATTATTTTGTATGTGGCAGGAAAGTCCTGAAGCAATGAGCTATTTTTTCACTAGAGTCCAGAGTTAAAACGGGTATTGGCCGGCCCTTACTTTCACTGCCCAAAAAGTCAGTTAAGAAAAGGCATTGCCTTGAATTCTGAGAAAGGTTTAAAAATACCTCAAATAATGATGTATTCTAAAAAAACAAATATTTTTTAAGAAAAATGACCCTATAAGAAAATGCTCCCCCTCCAATCCCCAAGTGTGCTCAGGATTTATACTATACAAACACTCAGCCCTTCTTGTTTTGGGGAATGTGCCCAGTTCTTACCCAGATAGCATGAAGATGCCAGTTCTTTGTCAAAAGAAAAAAAAAAGTTTTGTTTTGCAGTATTAGTGAATCACTGAAATACCATATATATATGGGTTAAATAATAGTTTAGTCTTAGTGGTTTTATAAAAATTTAGGTTTTTTTAATTATTTTACTACATAATTGCTTCTATTGCTGGGTGAGAAAACTATATACATTTTTGTTCTGTTTGCTTGTTTAAAGAAATCCACCAAAAATATATATATTATGTTCATCTTTAGCTTCCTGTAGAATATATTTTATTTAATAAGTTAAAATTTGTGTGGCACACTATTAATTATTCCTTTTTTCAAGCTACCTTATCTTAGTTGTTTATTGTCTGTTGTCAATGCTTTTAATCTTAATTATACACTATGACCCTGATCCAGAGGTCTCTCCGTGCAGCAACAGGCTGTAGGCATTTTGCAATGCAGTGGCTGCAGTTCCCCTCCAGAGAACAGGAGCAGTGCTGTTGATTGAAGTGGGTACTTAGAGCATTGCTCATCTATTTGGCAGAGAATACTTGATGCAGGCATGCTGTCTGCAGCCTCCTAACTCTACATCAGGTGTTGGAGGCAATCCCACCATCCTCCCGTCAAACACACAGTGCCCTTTTGTGCGCATGGACTGCATTCCAAAGGGCAATGTGCTGGTGAAATTGTTTTCCCTTCCGAGTTCGCCATTTCTGGATCAGGGTGCATAATAGACAGTCTGGTGTACAAGAGTGCCCTGTGTAAATAGACCTATTTTGCATTCCTGTTGGGAGTGTATGATGATTCCGACTCCAGATATCTATTAGGAGTTAGATATCTGTGCTTGCAATCTTACTGAATGTATGAAGAATGGGGAAAAATTAAACCTTATTTTTGTACAGTTTGGAACTTTATACTTAGAGCCTGACCACCTCATCCTAGCGGAAAGATGTACAGTGTGTAAATTTGCTTTTACCTTGGGTTGGTACAGTATTTTTGCATCTGTGGGACCTAAATTTTGTTGTTCTAGTAGTTTGAACTATATATAAACTGTACAATCTGTAAAGTTTTTATAGAATAAATATTCAGCTGTGAACTGGTTAAAATAAAACTAATATTTCTTAACACCTCTTAAAAGTACTGCAGCGTGTTGTCCTTTTTCTCTGTCCAGGGTTCTTTCACCTCTCCCCAGGAAAAAAAATTTTTTTCTAGCTTTTGAAGTCTTTTTCAACTGTGGTTTGTAGTAATTCTTGTAAATTTTAAGTTTTTCCCCAGACTGTATTTCTTAATTTCCTCTTTTGCAGCAAAAGCAACTTTTAAAAGGCATACAGAAAGCCCACTGGATTAAATCTTCAGGTTACTGTACCTCTTAGATTCTGGAATGCAGATATAAAAGTATAAACACTTCCCTTTGGTTCACGTGGAGACATCAGTCTCTGCTGTAACCTTACTTGTACTGTCTCTAAGATTGGGGGCGGGGGGAAGAACAATATGATTGAGTTTCCAAATGACTAATCTCTTCACCCCTGAACAACTGCAGTGCATCTGCAGCTTATAGTTATGTGGCAGGAAAGGGCTCAGATTACTATGTTGTTTTTTAATCGGCTTAAGACCAAAATCCTACATATTTACTTTAAACAAACCACCTTTCTGTTGCCTTGTGTCATTCTCCATTATAACTTACAGTCAACCCATCATTTCAGCAATGAGCTGTACAAACCATGTGCCTGTTCAGTAGTGTGAAGATGGTCATACAACAGCATTCATTTCCCTGCTGTGCATACAAATTTGTGGACTTGAGCATGATGTTGAAGAGTTCTTTGACATTTTATATATGCTTCACATATATATTCATTATAGATACTTCATATCTATTAACTAGTCCATAAATAAACTCTGTGTGTGAGGGAGAGAGTGGGAAAGAGAGCATGTGCATATTTATATAATATAAATGGGTCTGCCTGATTACTCGGGACATTCTTATAAAAGAGGGAAGCTGGTGCATTGTTCCTATATAAAAGAGAAAAGAGGAACTGAACTTTATGTATTTCAAGCAATATTCTTAATAGATACTTTTGAAGTAGAAAAGTAGACATAACTATTATTTGTACGGAAATTTACAGTGTTACTTAAAGATGTAAAAGGGTTTGTCCTTAACTCATTACAATCTAAAATAGGTTATTAGAATACATGAATTCTAAATATTGTCTCTCTTCCTTTCTCTTAGCAAATTCTTTACAATAATGTACTGGAAAGTATTGATGAAATACATATTTAATATTTGTATACTGTTATTTCTTATGAAAAAATCTATATGGCCAGTGATAAATGTGTTCTGGTTTGGGATCCCTCCCCCCCATCCCCCTGGCTTGGGATACTCTTAAAAGAACAGTGGAGCTCAAATATTTCACAATTTGGTATACTTCTAGCCTGAGCTTTTACAGAACGTTCAGATGTAAAATGTAGCTCCATCCTCTGCTGCCTGCAGGGTTTGTACTCTAAGTGACAATGGAGCCTTGAGTGACTGCTTTTCCCAATAGCAGTTGAGGGTTCAAAGAATCCCAGCATTCAGGGTGCTATGCAGGTGCTTTGTATCTTTCTGGAGACTCAGCTTACAGCAAGAAATTATTTGGAAGGTAATTCTTGAGGGTTCTAAAGCTTTAGACTAGAATGAGCCAAACCATACAGTATCCCAAGAGAATGTAATTACTTACTTAACCATCATTTACGTTTTAGATCTGTAGCCCATCTCCTGGATCTAAAGGCAATGCACATAATGCTACCTTCCCCAATTTTTCCCCACCACAATCCAGCAAGGTAGGTTGGGCTGAGAGAGTGACTGGGTCAGAGCCACCCAGGGAGCTTCAAGGGCTGAGGGTGGACATGACCCTAAACCTAGTTTAGGCCATGGCACCATGCTAGCCAGTCATTTCCATACTGTTGCTAAGAAAACAGCATGGACATGTTCAGGTACACCGCAAGTTATGCTCAACTTGAGGGAGATGTTGCCTTTAAATAAACAATGCCTGCTGGGTACTGAATAATCAAGGGAAGGTGTTGGCTAGAACTGGCTTTATAGGATTTCTTTTCACAAGTGTTTGCCCATTCAATCAGAGAAAATAATGCAAGCAGGGAGTGACGTTGTATATTCAGAGATCACTTTAAGTTCTTGATCAGTAACCGTAATGCTTTGTATTATGAATAGATCACTGTAGTCCTAATCTCTGGGTACATCATTAAATATGCCTGCCAATTATGAATCACTGAACCATGTTCAGAGTTGCTCTAACCTAAGAGGTCAGTATGTTCTCCAGAATTCACTTCTATTTAGATATCCAAGTAATTTAGAGCCTTAATGGAGTTGCACAATAATGCTTCAAATCAAGAGTATGTGAAGAAGGTTTGTGCAGAGCTTTCAAAAGTGATGCTCAGCAATGGGCAGGACTGAATCATTAAAATGGCCCAGTTTTTTTTCCTGCCAATTGGTTGGAAGGAGAGCCTTCAATATTCTCACGCAAGTGCAGTGGGACTGGGGGGTGGCTGCTGCTGGGTGGGGAAGAATGTGAGTGACTTGCCAGACCAACTTGAAACCTTCCCTGCTGGCTTCCCCATTGACTTTGCTTGGGGAAGCCAGCAGGGAAGGTCAAAAAATGGTAATCATGTGACTATGGGACGCTGCAACTGTCTTAAGTGCAAGTCAGTTGCCAAGCGCCCAGATCACGATCACATGATCATAGGATTGCTGGGACAGCTGGAACTTCGACTGGTCATAAGTACCACTTGTTCAGCGCTGTCATAACTTTGAATGTTTGTTGAACAAGTGGTTGCTAAACTAGGACTGCCTCTATATTAAAATTTTCTTACTGAACAGGGTATGTAAGCCAGTTGTTGATTAAAGCAGCATAGGAGTGTAGATAACTAGTCACTGGTTCCTCAGTCTTTGCCATGGTCATTGGCTCCACTTTTGCAGGGACATGTTCAGTTTGCCATACCTCCCCCCGAAGTCCCATGTTGAATTTTACTTCTGCCTTCATTAGCATCCCACACAATTGAAAAACATACAAGCATGCCCTCATTTATCTAGGTCTTAATAGAGATGTTGAAGAATGTAAGGCCCAGGACTGAACTTTGTGGCATCACTTAAATTACCTGACTCCAGAATTTCCCAATGACTCAAGGAATTTACCTGACCAAAGAATATGAATAGATGAATTTGGCAAGAATTTTTGTTGGCAAATCCATACTGGCTTCTGGTAATTATTGTATAGTTTACAAAGTGCTTACAGAATGATCACTTTGAATTGCTTTATAATAGTCCCAATTCTTGAAGTCACACCAATTGGTCTGTAGTTCCTTGGATTCTTCTTTGTCCCCTTCTGGAAGGTAGGATCATACCTCCTCTTTCAGTCACTGACCCTTCAGTTGTTCCCCATGATTTCTCAAAATGATGCATAGATTTATGGCCAAACTGTCAAAAAATTCCTTTAGTCACTAGTCTGAGATTTAAACTCACTGAGAGTAATTAGGTTTTCCCTAACCATGTTTCCATCAGTCTCAAATTTCAATTCTTCCCTTTTTGCTTTTCACAGTTTCCTGGGGGAACACACATCCTGTTTTCAGAGAAAGCTATGCCACAGTAAGAGTTGAATAATTCTGCCTTTCCCACCTGCTGGCATTTTGTCATCTCGATTAAGAAATTGGCATACAGATTCGTCTCCCTTTATTTTTCTCTATTAGTCTTTTGTTCTTGGCATTCTTTGCCAGCCTCAACTCATTCCAAGCTTTACTTTTTCGTCGTCATCTCTATAATTCCAGGCTACCTGCAGGATGGTCTCTCTGTCCACCTTCATATGTATCCCTTTTTGGTGAAAGTCACAGGAATAGATTCTATTAATTTGGCTGTGCACACAGTTGACTTCTAAGTCTCGCTAGGGGCCAGTCAAAGAGTTTAAGAAGGAGGTGGCATTACTACAATAACAATAACTGGTATTATAATGTAACTTCACACAATGTCTTACTGACACAGGGAGAAGTCTTCAGACCTTCTGGAAGAAAACAGAGCCTATTCAAAGGAAAGAGAATGAAGAACAGTTTCTTTGTCACTCTAACAGCAGTAATTGCTTGCTTGGTTTTAAGGCTTGCATGGCTAGAAGCCCAGGAGAGCAAAACCTACTTCATCAATTCTATTGATAAGTATTTTCTTTTTCCTCTGCTCAAGTTTGAAAGGTACAAGCCATTTGGAAACAGATACTTCCCCAAGGGGTTTGGCCATTTTTGGAAAAATTGTGGGTTTTTTTCAGATGTTTCTCATGTTTTTAGGAAACGGTATTTTAATTGCTGGGCTAAAATTGTTTAAAGAGGTCAGCAGTAGGGTGCTATTGTAGTGAATCAAATCATTCATTTTCATTAGTGACCAGCTCAGAGTCTGGGGAAACGTAGAGCATGAGAAGGCAATAGTCCTCTGATGAGGGCTATATTCAGAACTGCTTGCCATATAGCGTTACATTTTTTATGATGGTTCTTTCAAACCTGGGAATTCTGAAAGTTGAAGTCCAGCATGTTAGACATTACATCTAACACTTCCATTAGGAACTAAATTGGGGAAGATGAAAACAGCTTGTGGTATGGCATTGAGGTTGTGACTCTGGTTCTAAAACTCATGCCAGTTACAGGACAGTCAAGAGAGGCTGAAGGTGTGCCTTGCTGGCAAACTTGGTAGCAGTTGCTTGGTAACTGTTTAGAGGGATCTATTTGATTTAATTCAACAGGGCACTTCATTTCAGGGCTTTTAAGCTAAATTGTCAGACTACAATATTTGTCTACTAGCATAGCATGCACTAGAAAACTAGATTTTCCGGTGATCAAAGAATTCAAACATCGGCCATCACTATTCGGGATAATGACAGCAGCCAGTTTTATGCTGTCAATGTTTTGTTCTGGTTTAGCTCAAATTTTAATTAATTCCAAAATTACAGATGCCACTCCGTGGGCTTTGGCCAGTTCCAGCTCTTGGTTAGTGGCACTTCTTGCCTTGATATTTGTGTGGTCTAGTTCAATATACCCCTCCTTCATTTCTGCTGGGTCCTCTTGATGCTTGAGAAGAGCCTTTCTTTATGCAACAAAATTGTAACAGTTGATAGAAAAAAATGCAGGGATGGAAAAGTACCAAAAGTAAACATGTCTTTGGTCAGGGTCCTTCGCAAACTATTTCAGAAAAGCAGCAGAGCCACATCCAGAGCACCGTGGGCAGTTTTCAGAATATCAATATGGAATAACCCATGGGTCTGTAATTTACCTCTCCCCATCCCACACCCTGCAAATGCTTTTAAATCCACGTGTTGGGCTGTTGCTTAAGTACTCAACAGCCCATTAATGCAAGTGGTATTTGCTGAAGGAATTTTGCTTTTGCCTCTTTGCCATTTTAAATAAACCAACAAAATTGGTTTGTTAGATTACTATAATGGTTGAGTACTGGATAATTAACATTTGTGTTATTTTAATATTTCTACAGAGGAAGTAGCTGGTTTCTTTTTTTAATTAATGAAATGTTGGCATTAACAGTTGAACAATTATTGCTCAAAACCGTATGACTTGATTACATTTACAGGATCCTGTTGTGTGAGTGCCATTTTGTTCTTAGCACTCTCTTCACATTGTGCTGATTAACTTCTTCTCGGCTTCTTCTTGGTTTTGCAGCTTAACGTGTGTGCGTGCGCGTGTGTGCGTGCGCGTGTGTGTACTTCTCAAGAGAGACAGCAAGCAGATGTGAAGAAAATGAAGCAAATTTCTATCAGGCACAAGTCTACTGCCTTTTCTGGAGCTCTGCCAGAAACATATCCAGCTCTACCTGTCTTCTCTCTCTGTTCTTCTTAGTATTACTTACTACATATTTTTATTACATGCCTGCTGCTACAGTTTAAGTGGGCTTCACATCAAAATACTCCTGTAATCAGATACATCACCTAATTCTAATTCTACAGAACTGGTAAAGGCAGCACAGATGAACAAAATTACTCCCTTCTTTGACAATTTGGTGACTTCTGAGCTAGAACCTTTAACTGGAGCTTTACTTGGAATTTTATGAGGGAAATTGAGGTATATCAAGATATTTTCTTGATACCAAATGTCCTTCCAGTGTAGAGGATTAAACCCTTTCACTCTTCGAATGGTGACTGTGGCAAGCCAACTCTCATGCTGTGAAGTAATGCAGGCTGCAAAGCATAGGGCCAAAAGACTTGAGATGGGGTCTGATCAGATAGTATTTCACCAAGTTGCCCTTGAAATATCTGGATAATCTTAGAAGCCAGAAGCAACTGAGGCAAAGGACAACTGCTGCACAAAATCCCTCAATTGTGACTGGTTCAAGTAAACAAAAACAACAGAACTGTGAGAATTTACTTGCTTGGAGGAGATGCTGTTACATATTAGGATCTACAACTATGTATATTTAATATAAGCAATACATATCTAATCAATGTTATCATTCCAAGTTGTTTTAATGTAAACTATTTTACTTTCTTTTATCTTTTGTATTTTTTGGTATTTTTATAATGGTTTTTGTGACTTTTTTTATTTGTAAGCTGCCCAGAGTCACTTTCATAGTGAGATGGTCAGTTAGCCCCTTGCCTGTTATACTCAGCATTTAGTGGCATGGAAAAACTTTGAATTTGAAACAGCTTGAACCCAAAACATCCCATTTTGAGCTCAAGATAGCACTTTTAAACTCAAAACACTTCTGAAGTGGTCAGAACATCAGAACAATTGTGGGAAAATCAGGACAATCCAGTTCAAACTCAAAACAACTGTTTCAAATTCAAGATGAGGCATTTTCAGTTCAAAACCTTCTGAATTTAAAAGTTTTGCACACTCCTTCCAGTGTCTGAGATACAGCTAAGGAAGTTCTTAAAGAATTTATACTTGAGGCAGCGTTCCCATCAAATGAGCACATTGTGGCAAGATAATCTACAGATTCAAGTGTTGGAAGTTTTAAAGAAAGAATGCAGGCGGAACAGTCCTTCCAAAAGTATGTGCCTCCATCTTATCCCTGTGCACTGCCATCCACCCCAAATACCCACTGAAACTCTGAAAATTAATACAAAGGTCAACCCATTCCCCAAATTTGAAAAGGCTACTAATCTGCAAAAAGTACATTGGTTAATAATTAAAGGCACAAAGGTAAAATAAGGATTTTCTATGCTGCTTCAAAAGACTAAAACTTCATTATTTTTATTTCACCTTTGGGTTAAGAGATTTAGACCCGCTGTAAGTTCTGGCAAGAATAATTTGTTTCTCATTTTGAAAAATGTGTACTTAAAACTGCTGAATTCATGCTTAACAAACTGATTAAAAGCATAATCCTTCTCATAGTTTTTATTTACACTCATGCAGATGATTCAAGATCAACATTATTTCCCCCCTCCCCCTTTAGTCACCTATTAAGTCAGGAAGCTAATAAATGTCACACACCCCTCTAAAGGGTAAATACTTTCATTAAAATGTTTATTTGCAGGTACTACCTGGAATGGTATTCATGGTCATTATTTATGGACAATTGTCATATGTTCCCACTGCCATATGAAGCCAGTAGCATAGATTCCTAAAGATTATGAAGTTGTACAAATTCTCTCCCCCTTTTAGGAAGCCATGTTCATTTTCTCTCCAGGAAACAGGGCTGTCAGCAAAACCGTGTACAGTCAGAGATACCCAGTGAGCCAGCTTTGGTTCTTCAAAATAGCAACTGTTGGAAAAGATGCAATAATGTCATGAATAAAGTATATGAAATTAAAAATCACACCTTTTCAAAAAGAAGCCTAATTCTTTGCCCATTTACCGCGATTGCAAGATGTTATGAATGTGTACATTAAGACTGCAGTCAAAAATATGGTGTGAGATACAATTAGAAAAATTAGTCATTTCTATTTAAGACTAGTAGATTTTTATGGTAACCAAGTATGATTGATTTATTTAACACAGAGGGCAGACTAATATGTAAAGCAATGGTTCTTAAATGGGGGGGGGTAATAATCCCCAAGGGGGTAACTGGGGCATATCCTGGGGGTAATGGAGCAAATTCTAATTGCTTGTTTGCGAGTTGAGGATTCAGTTTGGGGCTGCCACTGCCAAGATACTTGTCTCAAAGAGCAGAGTCGGGTTTTTTATGGGAATGACATTATTCAAGACTGAGAAAATGGGTAATTGGGTCAAACACTTTAAGGGCACTGATGTAAAGACACTCTTTGCCATGAACATGGATAGACAATGTCACTTCTTGAATATACAAATGGGGAAAAAGGAATATTTATTTAGTTGCTATTTATTAAAAAAAAACAAAAGATTTCTTATTCATAACCCAAAGTCATGACAACAAACTTCTAGTGATCAATACAGGAGTTACCGAACACTCAACAAAATATATCAAAATTTTTATTTGGATTTGTCCTGTTAAAATAATTATTAAAAACAAGCATATCGTTCTAAAAGAATAAGTAAACTATAGTATACTCTATTATTCATTAAAGTGAGCTTCTCCTTAGCATTAAGTTTCATTTTTAGTTCAGAAGCTCAAAAGAAAATTCCTGACATAATTTCAAAATACATGAAGAACATCAAAAGGAAACTTGAAAATAAACTTTCTTATTTCTGATACTTCTGTATCAGGAATACACAATCAGTACTCACCAAAGCCTTCGGAACCCCCAAGTCTTTCTATATGCTGTTGCTCAAATGTTATTTTTAATGTAACAAATGGCAAAAATTTCTTCCTATTGTATTTAATTATCCCATTATCTGGATTTACTTTATTTAATTTCAATTCATCTGAGTGAAATCCAATGTGTTCCTGTCCTGGCCCTGCCCACATTTGCTGCTCTTCAAGGTAAAGAACTTCCTCATTGCCCTTATATTGAAATGAACTGCTCAAACCTTCTTAGATAACATTTGGGAAGCTGCTGTAAATTGAGATAAAGGTTACCACCACTGCATAAAAGATTAAATAGAAAAAAGGAAAAATGCTCCCTTGGGTTCTCTGCAGGCACAAGAGAAACATAATAATGTATGGCAAAAATATGGCTATGTTCTGTGGGATTTATTCTGTAGTGGGTCTAAGCAGCAACCTTAATTTGCACAATTCTATATGCTAACTATTCAAGTCACTGCTTACCATATTTGTTCCAATAAATGAATGATCTTTTCTGATGGTATAAAACCAGTTATTGTACACATCAAAACTTGTTCTATCAGCGTGCTCGGCTGAGGACATACACAGGTTGATAAAAAACTAGAGGATGTGTTTTCTCTGCAAATAGAAGATATATAAGATAAGTAGCTCTGGGACACACACAGCATTTGAATATGGTAAATAAATGTTCTGCTTAAAAATTATAGTACACACTTACATCCATTCATGGCTAATTCTTTTTTCATACTTCGGAGTTTTATAGAAGAGTTTAACTAATAATCTAGATGTGGCAGGCACTCCATAAACAAACAAACAAAACCAATGGTGTTACCTTGTGCTTTTTCACAGAATTTATGTACTTCTGTTTCGGAGTTACCTTCCTCTTTTTGATTGCTCCTGCTATTTTATGCTGCTGTTTTTAATACATTTTTCTGTATGTTTTCTTAATATTATTTGCAGTTATATTATTCGTTATAATGTCATTTTATTTGGCTGTGAGCTTTTTAAAAAAAGAAAAAAGGAACAAATGAAGTACACACAGGCAACTGATGCCCACAATAATGTTGCAATGAAATGTGATGTGTTATACTTGTGAGGAAGGGCCAGAACAAGCATTGATGGACATCAGAAAAGTAAAAAGTTAGATAAGAAACCTATCTATTCTAGTTAACTGAGAAAAGGGGGGAAAAAAACCTGTTTGGAACATTTAGTATTTTGTGACTGCAGAAATCTATCCTCTTTGCTTACTCAAAGAGGTGGGTTTGGTTCTGAAGGGCAGTTCCATTCCCCCTTCCTAAAGAAAGTCCCCTTTGTTGCATGAAACTTATCTCATGAAACTTACACAACTTTTTTTGGCATGAAACTTACATCGGCCATCCAGAATATGTGCAAGGGGATGAGCTACAAATTGCATGCATGCATCAATAGTATAGGTGAATACATAAGTAAAACTTCTTGCTGATGAGAGTCCACCGGCATTCATTCATCCATAAACATTTATAACCTGCTTACTATCCAGAGGTTCTTGTGGCAAGTTACAATCCATAAAATAACCAAATAAAATTTAAAATATATACTATCACACAGGCACTTAAGGGACAAAAAAGCACTGTAACAGGAGAATAAAAAGTCAGGACTTCAACCAGGAGCTGTAAAACAGATAGAATTGATGCATGGCCTCCAGGAGGAGGGCCAAGTGCCATGACAAAAATGCATCCCTACGTAATGTACCTCTCCCAAATGTCACTAAGCCTTCTCTAAAGATAACATGTTTTTAAAAATCCCAGTTTTTCACAAATTTAGAATTTAGCAAAGGTTTATTTTATGATGAATGATGAAGGTTCCATCGCTTGTTTCTTGATTTGCTAACTAAATAAATGAAAACATACTTACAAGCCAACATGAGTAAAAATGGCCCCAAGCCACTCAAATAATTCTTGTGCACTGCATGCTGCATCTGGCTCACCGTGCAATTTATCACTCTCCAGAATCGGACACAGCACATTTCTTAATGTGCTAAAAGTTACTTTTGGCTGATAAGTCTTTGTTTCCTTTTTGGAAAAGTATGACATCAGACTTGATTCTTCTGATCCTTAAAAAACAAACATCATCCCACATTGAAAGACAGGTAAACACTGCCACAGAAAGAAGCATTCTGATTTAAACTATTCCAGTTCCTGTGATGGCATGTGAAAAGGGATCTAATCTGCTGAAAAACTACATTAAAATGAAGTCTGTTTGCAACTACATCTATGCCATGCCCAAAGCTTATGACCTCAAACTTTTTCCTCCCAGCTTGCTAAGTTCCACTTTCCTTTGAAAAACCAAAGATTCAGTTCTCAGAGAATGGTCTCACTAAGCCACTTTGCCAGAATTTAAGTAACCAACATAATTATTGCAGGTTTAACTAGAAAATGAAGCTTAAGCTTTGCTTTAAATAGGAATCACAAGGAAGGCTCACTACTGGGAAAGAAAATTAAAAGACTCCATTGGGAAAATGCAGGGAAACAGTTAAATACACTCTTGCAAATTAGGAAGTAGAAAAGTATATAATTCAAATGCACACCTCATCCCATCCACACTTCCTGCATGCCTTGTCATAGTATCAAAACAAAAGCATGACTTGCAAAGAGCAACAACTGATGTAAGGATCAATTAAAATATTCATGTTCATTTTTAAACTAAATCTGCTACTAATCATCACCTGGATTCAGTCAATCAATATTCTTGGCTGCTATTATGCACATTAAAACTTCATTTATTAATTTCAGATGCAACAATCCAGACCTTCTCCCCAAATTACAGACAAGTAGTTGTATCTGAAGGAGTTAGTTACACACTTGTATCAATTTACTTCATTGTGCAAAATGAGATAATTATATAAATGATGTCAATTACTGCAAATCACATACTTTGGATTTAATAGACATTTGAGAATAACAAACACCCTGACCTACTAATTGGTCCCTTAAATCATGGTTTTACTGTACCACTATCTAGCATTTAATCCCATATTTAAAGCTACTAAACTTTAAAATTATAAGCATCATTCCTTTTTATTTGACATAATTCAGCAATTAGCTGATCTTGGGTAATCTCAAAAAGCTAAGCAGGATAGACTGTGAGATCACTAGGAAAATCCCAGGGAAATAGGCTAAAGCAACAAGTTGAACAAACCCAATGGTGCAATGGCACTGTGTTCTCCCCCCCCCCCAAAAAAAATTATCTGCATGAGTCCATTAAGGCACCCAGAGTTGAGCTTAATTCAAAAGAACCCTCCCAGATAGAAAGGGAGTCTTGCTAGACTACCTGCTTCTCATATTATATTTTGTTTTTAATATAGATACCACATACAAAAATATCAAAAGCAAGAATAATTAATTTCATGCCCTTTGTAATCCTATTACCTGTGGGTTGCCAAGCCAGCAAGAAATCAAACTCAAGTGGCTTTTTTTCCTTCAGGGCCCAAATCACTCTGTTATATTTTTTATTTTCTGGACTGAAAGCTGTATCCATCAAGTCAACAGTAACAACTAAAATGGAACAAAAAGAACAAATGTTGATGTAAGCATTAATAGGTCATACGTTATCTGGATAATTAAAACACTTTCCTTTCCTTTCCCTCCCTCTTTTAAGCACAAAAATGAACCCTGTTAAATGCTATGAAAAAAACAATGTCTATGTACAAGACGTTACAATATGTATACATCATAAAACAAAATAAATATTTAAAAACAAAATCAGTTTGACCTGAATATCTACAGCCCCCAGATGGAAATATATACCTTGACTGCACCCCCCCCAATAAAACCCCCCACTTCCAGCCAATCCAACAGCATCAACTACAGGCACACTAAACAGTTTCTGTGAATGATTCTCCATTAATGAATCAGGGCAACTACCTTCTTGTATAGGAGGCTGATATATTTTTTTCAAGCTGAACCCAACCAAATTCCAATTCCCAAAGTCTCAGCATGGGATTTTTTTTTTTCAAAATGTTCATAAAAGAATTAAGGCACCAGAAAGATATGGGGTATTATCTATGAACTGGATAATAGCAACTATGGATACTTACTGTATCTCATTGGCTTTTTACCAGAATACAAAGAAGGATGGCCTTGCAGTCCAAGCTCTTCATAAGTGTCCTTGTCTACTGATAAAATCAATTTGCCTATAACAAGCACAATTTTAAAAACCCATATAGTTAAGATCAAGTTCGAATCTATTTCATATGTAGCTGTTTAACACCAGAAATTAGCAGTGAAATCTAACTCCTTAAAACACACCATGCTGAAGTGGGTTGAAGTGAGTACCAACTTCAACTGTGTCAATTTATCCTCATAAAAGTCTTCTAGACCAAATTCATGATCTCGTTTTGAAACCTTTGCCTCTTTGTATTTGCATTTAACTCCACTGGTGTTAAACTCCAGTTTTTCAAGAGAATTCAGATAGCTGAACAATTTACTAATTGCCCTGAACAATATAAATTGTTTAATTCCTGAAAAGGTATAAGCTTTCTTCCTCTGCCCGAGTTTTTAAAAGTTAGGGAAGCCAGCTCAGAAATTCCTTACACAGGTCTTTTCTGGATGATAAAAGAACAATGTAACCAAACGGGAGCTGAACACATGCATTCTTGGGGTGGGTCATTCACATCCCTGGAAAATTTCTTTGCATGCAGGAGGTGTGCAAATGATATGAAATGGACTTAGGGTACATACTTGGGAGAATTGGTTTTTGCAATCTCTCCACTTCAAAAGAAGAGGTTAAAAGTGTAACTCCAGACTATGCTTGAAGAAGTCTAGGGGAGGTGTACACTACATGCTTAATTTGGAGTTATCCAAACACAATAACTGGCCAAATGATTGCATAAATTGCGCTCATATGTACACTGTGACCTTCCCTCATTTTTAGCAATTATTGGTTAATCCCACTGAATTCAATAACTAACATTCTGGAACTATTAAACATCTCTTGTGTCTTGAATCGGATTTCATACCTGATGGAAGCAAAGCAGCAGTATTGTCTTGGTCAATTCTTGTATTATATGTAAGAGCATAGCATGAACCTAAAATACACACAAAGTTTGGATGCTTTTAAGAAAATATAACATCATCCTGGAAATACAACACAGAACCACTATTAAGAGGAAGAAGCTTGTTTTTCTCTAACAAAAAGGGTTCCCAGGACAACTATTATTACAACAGTTTTATCAGTTACTATTACACCTTCCCTCCCAACACTACGGCAACAAGAGCTGGGCCGGGGTATATGGCTCCCTCTAGATTCATTCCTGAGAAGCAATATAGGGGTGCAATTGCTACTTCTAGTAATGTCACAAAAGGCTATTGCTTCTAAAAGACAATGAACAAATGAGACCTAAGATTTTCATACCATGTAGCAAGTTAGCTACTTAACCTGCAGGTGAAGGAATGGTGCAAATACTGAACAGTGTAATGATTGCCTACTCTAATAGACTCAGACTCACAAGCAGGAACTTAATGATATCTGATTTATTAAAGAATAGTATGCAAATACAGAGAAAGCTGAGAATGAGTAAAAGCGCGCCAAATACAAACTAAAAACCCTCGGCTCAAACGTAATCCCTCCCCTCGCCCCGCCGTTGCAAACTCTCCCCCCCCCAGGTGCTGGTAACCGTTTCTGCTGATGTCCTGGGAAAGGAACCTTGAACACACGAGATAACCCAAACACATTCCAATCCAGCTGAAAACATATAACAATCCCACGAGATGGAATCCTCCTCCCCTCCCAGACAAAACACGCATCAGCCAAATGACATGTGAAACGTTACGATGTACCGGCAACATTGGAACGGTGAACATGACATACCGCCCCCCCAAAAAACATTAAGGAGCAGGTTTGAGAGGATAAGCTAGATGAAAGCGTCTAACTAAAACAGAAGATTGAACATCACGGGCAGACACCCACTCAGGGTGGGGAAAGTGTTTCCACCGAATGAGGTACTGCAGGGTGCCATGAAGTCTGCAAGAATCAAGGACCTCCTTCACCTCAAAATGTTGCTGTCCGTCAATCATGATCGGAGCAGGAGGTGGGGGTTGTGGATACCAGTGATCTGAGTGGTTGACAGGCTTGAGTAAGCTGCAATGAAAAACAGGATGTAAACGTTTCAGATTGTGTGGCAAATCCAGTTTAAATGTGACAGGGTTCACAACTCCCACAATGGGAAAAGGACCAACAAACTTAGGAACCAACTTCTTCGAGGGCTGAGGGGATTTAATGAACTTGGTGGAAAGGTAGACCTTATCACCAACTTTAAAAGCAGGTTGAAGGGCTCGTCGCTTATCGGCGTGCAGTTTATAGGCAGATTGGGCATCAGCCAATGCCTGTTGAATCACTGGCCACGAATCAGCCAGGTGAGCAGCCCAAACAGAAGCGGAGCAGGGCTGTGTGGAGGGTTGAGGCAAGTCAGGAATGGGAACAAAGTCCCGGCCAAACACAGTACGGAAAGGGGTGTGCCCCGTGCTCTGATGGACGGCGTTGTTATAAGCCACCTCAGCAAAAGGTAGCAGATCAACCCAATTGTCCTGCTGATAGTTGACAAATGCCCACAAAAATTGCGCCAGGGTCGAATTAAGAGCCTCCGTAGATCCGTCAGTCTCCGGATGCGACGCAGTGGACAACACCTGCTTGGTGCCCACCAGCTTCAAAAATGCCCTCCAAACCTGGGAAGTGAACTGTGTTCCGCGGTCCATGATCAAGCGGGAGGGGCTCCCGTGAATCCGGTAGATGTGGATTAGAAAAAGGCGGGTCAATTGCTGCGCAGACGGAATGGAAGCACATGGAATGAAATGGGCTTGCTTAGAAAAGTAGTCCTTTACCACCCAAATCACAGTCTTTCTCTGACTAGGAGGCAAATCCACAATGAAATCCATGGAAACCTCCTCCCAAGGACGGGAGGGGCTGGCCACTGGCTGCAGCAGCCCTTGCGGTTTGCCCCCCTTCCGTTTTGACATAGCACAGAGAGGACAAGAAGCAACATAACTTTTTACATCACGTCTCAATGTGGGCCACCAAAATTGGCGGCGTACCAGATGCAAGGTTTTGACAAACCCAAAATGACCAGCCACTTTATCATCATTATTTTTATGGTCAGTCCAAACTTCAAAAGGACATTTAGCCCCCTCTAAGAGGTGGAGCCATGCCTCCAAAGCAGCCTTGACTGCAAAAGCTTCTTTCTCCCAAACATGCCATCGCCTTTCCATCTCGGAAAATTTCTGGGACAGATACACACAGGGCTTCAGGCGGTCATCAGCATCCGCTTGCAGCAAGAGCAATCGGAATTGAGAAATTGGAAGCATCCACTTGAACCACAAAGGGTTTAGTGGGATCAGGGTGTTGAAGAATGGGTTCAGCAGTGAACAGGCTTTTAAGTTTGTCGAAAGCCAACTGGCATTCAGGTGTCCAATTGAGCAATGCCCCCGGGTTCTTCACCTTGCGTGTGTCCCCCAACCCCTTCGTACGTAACAAATCAGTGAGAGGCAATGCAATTTCTGCAACCCCCTGGATGAACTGGCGGTAATAGTTGGAAAATCCAAGAAAACTTTGGAGCTGCCTGCGGGTACGCGGGCGCTCCCACCCCAAAATAGCTTGAATCTTCGCAGGATCCATTTCAATGCCCTTGTCAGAGATCCTGTACCCCAGGTAGTCAAGCTGAGTCTGATGAAATTCACACTTAGAAAGTTTAGCATAAAGCTCAGCCTTTCTCAGTTTGCTAAGCACCTGTTTCACCAAGCGCTCATGTTCCTCCTCCGTTTCAGTATAAATCAAAACATCATCCAAATAGACCAGTACACCCTTGAACAAATGTTCATGTAACACTTCATTGATCAATTGCATGAACACCTCTGGTGCCCCCGCCAACCCAAAAGGCAAAACTTTGTACTGAAAAGAACCCAGGGGACAATTGAAAGCAGTCTTCCATTCATCCCCCTCCCGTATGCGGACACAGAAATAGGCTTCCCGCAAATCCAGCTTAGAGAAGATTTTCCCCTTAGCCAGATGTGCTAACATGTCTATTAATGGCAGAGAACATGTGTTTAATATCGAGACCGCATTTAATCCGCGGTAATCTGTACAAAGTCTCAATGTCCCATCCTTCTTCGCTCGAAACAAGATGGGGGCGCCCACTGGCGAATTTGCTGGTTCAATAAAACCCCTGGCCAAGTTTTTGTCCACAAACTCCCTCAACGCCGCCAGCTCCTTTTGCGTCATGGCATAGATTTTTGGTTTGGGCAGTTGCGCGTCGGGGACCAACTCTATCGCACAGTCAGTTTTTCGATGGGGTGGAAGTTGGTCCGCTTCTTTCTCACCAAACACATCCGCAAAGCCTTGGTATTGCTCCGGCAAGCCCTCCAGTGGGGTGACAGTGAAATGCAGGGTTGCTGCTGCCACCCTCCCCACTGCAGCCTCCGGAGCGTCGTCCTCCCCAGGGGCTTGATAGAAACCATCCCCAAAAGTCCTGTGCACCCAATTTATATATGGGTTTTGTTGGACCAACCAAGGAATCCCCAGAATGACTAAGGGATGCCCCACAGGTGCCACCACAAACGGCAGCCCCTCACGGTGGCTGCCCATTTGCAACGCCACCATGCCCGTGAAATGGGTGACTGGCTTCCCCCCCGCCGTGGAACCATCCAGCTGGGTGAAAATCATGGGATGTTGCAGTGGAAAGCTGGGTAACTCCAAAGCAGCCACCACGTCAGGGTGCATCAAGCAATGCGAACACCCTGAATCGACCAATGCCCAAACTTCAACAGTTCTAGTGCGGGAGCCTAACTTCAACGGTCAGTGTGGGATAGTTGGCACTCATCGAGATGTGTTTGCACCCATCCTCCACCACCTGCCCACAGGCGCTCTTTAGAGCAGGTGGCTGGCGTTTCCCACCGGCTGGAGTAGATCGGGCTCCCCCTCGCCCCCGAAATAAGGAATCTCCTCCACTTCAGTTTCAGCCATGGCTGCCTTCATTTTCCTGGGTAGAGAGGGAGATTTCCCCGACGGCTTCTCCGGACGATCACCGGTCTTTCCCTTCAGGCACGCCGCCGCTCGGTGACCTTCCTTCCCACATCGGAGGCATTGCTCTTTCGCATAGCGGCGCTCCCTCTCCTCCTCCCAGGCACGTTGACTGGACTTTCCAGTGGGCGCAGCAGTGCAGGAACCCTTGCTGAGCCCAGTATATCTCATCACCTTCCTGTGAGCAAAGGTCTCATGGGCATGCTCAGCCTTCCCTGCCAGCTGTATCCATTCATACAGGGTATCTGGGTCGTCCCTGCCGAGCGACCACCTCAGGACCTCCGTATTCAGACCGTCCTTAAAAAGTTCTATTAATGTGGATTGGGACCAATCCTCAACCTTCCCAGCCAGAGCCTTAAATTCCAGAGCATAGTCTGCCACCAATCGTGGCCCCTGACACAGCTCCCTCAGCACCCGTTTTGCTCTTTCTTTAGCTAACGGGTCCTCAAAGTGTAGTTTCAACGCCCACAGGAATTCTTCGAACTCCTCCAGCTCAGGGGCATCCGACTGACATAACTGCACATACCAATTGGCAGCCCGTCCCTTGAGCTTAGTGGCAATGGCATTAATCTTGGCTCTTTCTGAACGAAAATACGGTTCCCATTCATCCATATAACTCCTTGCATTGGTAAGGAAGAACTATAGCTTAGTTGGATCTCCATCAAATTTAACGGTAAAGTCCTTAACCCCCACTCCGGGCAGTCCCTTCGCCACAGCTGGGCGGTCGGGCTTCCTTTTAGCTCCCAGGGATCTCCGCTCTCGAGGAGGGGACCTTGAAATTCTCACCCTCGGCGCTCTTGCTTCCTCTCTGTGCCGGGTCCTACTTCTTTCCTCCGGGGAAGGTGGGGGCAAAGAAGGAGTCGAATGCCTAGTACTAGACTCCTCTCTCCTCCTCTCCCAGGGACTCCAGTCCATGGACATTTTCCGAAACATAAATTCTAGTGACTCCAATTTGGCCTCCACCCGTTTTATACAATCAGGGGTTTGGGAATCCTCCTTTCCCTCCTGCCTCACCACGGTTGGGGACATCGAGTATCACTGCTTCCAAGACGTTTTGGACGTCCCTGGTAGGGATCCCTGTGTTTCATCCCAGGTGATCAGCTCACCTGGCGACTCACCAGTCGGTTCAGGGGCTCTTTTACCTCCAACCTCCTCTTCTCCTAGGCTGGAGCTCGACCCCTCTCGAACTTCTGAAAGCTCTCGAGGAGGGACTCTCTCCGTTCTTATCACTGTGGAGTCGGGTTCCCCCTCGCTTGATTCCTCACTTTCCGTGGTTTGGGGATTTGGTTTGCTCATCGCTAGCACTTCTCCCTCACAAAATAAATCTGGAAAGGGGCTAACGGAAATTTTTTTGGATTCTCAGCTTTATGTAATGATTGCCTACTCTAATAGACTCACACTCACAAGCAGGAACTTAATGATATCTGATTTATTAAAGAATAGTATGCAAATACAGAGAAAGCTGAGAATGAATAAAAGCGTGCCAAATACAAACTAAAAACCCTTGGCTCAAACGTAATCCCTCCCCTCGCCCTGCCATTGCAAACTCCCCCCCCCCCCAGGTGCTGGTAACCGTTTCTGCTGATGTCCTGGGAAAGGAACCTTGAACACACGAGATAACCCAAACACATTCCAATCCAGTTGCTAACATATAACAATCCCACGAGATGGAATCCTCCTCCCCTCCCAGACGAAACACGCATCAGCCAAATGACATGTGAAACGTTACGATGTAACGGTAACATTGGAACGGTGAACATGACAAACAGGGTAAAAAGATCCTCATATTATTAAATGGTGTTTAATGTAGTTATGCCCATCACTGTGGATTTTCATTTTCAGGGAATCTGAAGCTGGAAATTTACAGAATTCCCCATCCTAAAACAAAGGCAAGATAAAACATGTTCTCAACTAAGGATTATACCATATCTGAGATTTGTGACATCCATAACATTTGTCTGAGATCATAATCATTTATTACTGAATGATGAGAATCTAGGAGCAGGGTTGCTGGGAGCTCAGCAGGATGATAGCTCTGGGAAGGTACTGCAATGTGGAAAGGTCTCTGTTCCCCCTGAATAAAGACCCCTGGGGAGGATAGTGAAGAGAGATCACTGAGAGAAGAGAGAAGTGGCAGGGGTGGGTGGGCGAGGTTCATGGTTCACTTGGTGGAAGTAGCCAAGGTCTAGACAGCAGGATGACTTGGAGGAGGGACCTGGGATGGGGAGAGAAAAGGTGCCAGGGAGTGATGCATTGTGGTGCTTGTTCGAGGAGGAGCTGGGGTGTCTGGTAGGGGATATTTAGGCAGGGAGTTAAGGCCAAAGTGGATAGAGGGAAGTAAGACAGAAGGTGGCAAGTATGTCATTATGGTGAAAGGTGGAAAATACAGTGCTGATGCCCTCTTCTGACCCCCCTGGCTTGTTTGGGGTTATAGGCGCTGGATTACTGGAGACCCTGGCCTCAGGTTGCTGCTGCTTTATGCCAAATCCATCTATAATAAAGCCATGCTCTGTTTGATATGGGAAGGGCAGACCTGCTGTGTGAGAATGAAGGGGTTCCTCTCTCTGAGATTTGCCTGGCTAGGTACTTCACCGATCTTGACTCCAACCTTGACTGCAGGATGGCAATCGTCCTCCAGAGAACTTGGTGCTATGTGAGAGGCCCCAGATGAGACATTGAGTGCCAGGATATGCTGCACTGCCATTGATAGATTATCCTCACTGCTGCCCAGCAGCATCCCTGCCTGAGTTATCTGACTTCATGGCTACTCTGTTTGTCGATTCTCTCTGGCTTTTGGTGCCAAGGGATTTCAACTTCTATGGCTAGGGGTGGGGCGAGTTCAGGATTTTATGGCCATCATGACATCCACTGGCTTATTCCTAATAATCACAGTTCTGATTCACAGACGGGACACTGTGCATGACTTAGACTTTTCTTTGGAACAGGTGGAATGTGATCTGAGGATGGGGAACATTTCTATTTGTCCACTGTTATGGAGAGTACTTTCTGGTCACCATGAGGTTAACTAGGATAAGTGATGTCCACAGGAGGAAAGGACTCAGGTGGGTTTCAGCATGTGCTTGAGGAATTCCCCAACAACTGGGTCAGAATTTCACTGTGATGCCTTGTCAATCCCTGTAATTGAGGGATAGCACAGGCACTCAGCAGGACTGCCCCTGAACAGCTGCTTCTTCTAGAGCAATGTGGATAGGCTCATTGCTTTACCAAGAAGCTCCACAAGATGAATCAGAAGAGATGCCTGGTAGCACAAGGCAAAAACAGAATACAGCCAAGCAAGGGCGGAGGCTCATGTGCAGTCCTGCAGTGTGGTGGTAACAGGGAAGTGTCAATACTTCTCACATCTTCCAACTGTTGTCCAGTAGCCTTGTTTAGAGCTACCCACTTGCTTTTAGAGAGCAGTGGGCCAAAAGAGCTTCTTTCAGGCCACTTTGACATTTATACTAGGTGCTTTTTATACTCGGCTGGGTGGAACCTGTTGAAATGATCGGGCGATATTTTCTGAAATCATCTCAGAATTGTTTGAACCCATAACTCTGAGTAGGTGGATAGTTTTCTCTGGGAGATGAGTTCTGCCATATGTAGCCTGGATCCTTGCCCCTTCTGGCTGATTCAACTTGCCAGGGAGACTAGTTGAGTGGTGATCAATGTCTCTTTGAGGGATATAGTTATGCCATTGGCTCTGAAAGAGGCAGTAATGCAGCACATGCTCAAGAGTCCATTAACACCATAACACCATACTGAAAATACAACACAGAACCACTATAGACCCAGTTATTTTGGACAAATATTGTCCTGTCTCCAATCTCCCCTTTCTGGGGAAGGTTGTTGAGTTGGTGATGGGGCAGCAATTAAAGCCCTGAATGAAGTGAATTACCTGGATCCTTTCCAGTCTGGGTTCAGGCCTGGGCACTGAACAGAAATCACACTGGTGACTCTTGTGGATGACCTTCATTAGAACTTAGAAGCAGTCTGTGCCTCCTTTTCAGCAGCACTCAGTACCACCAACCATGTAATCCTTTTGGCCGCCTGTAAAGGTTGGGGATTAGAGGCACTATTGCAATGGTTCTGCTCTTTCCTGATTGGGTAATCTTAATCAATGTTGGTGGGACAGGAGAAGTCAAAATCTTGGGCATCCAGTGTAGAATGCCTCAGGGCCTTGTCCCTTTCCCACATTCTCAGTAAAATAGAAATGGAACATCTGTTGGTTCAGGACTGTCATGGCCAGTTCGGACTCTGATGAAACGGACAATGAGCAGCCAGTTCCAGAGTTGCCAGACGAACTGCTGTCTGAGGAGGCTGCATGGCCTGGTAACCAGGAGATGGAGCTGCCGCCGGTCTCTGAAGATGGGGAGTCTGAACTGCCACCCCCTCCCAGTGCAAGAGCTCACCGTGAGGAGAAGAGAGCAGAGCAAAGGCGCTCCACAAGGCTCCTCGCAAGAAAGGAACCTCACCCTTCCAAATAAGCAACACCGGGATTGCTTCTATTTAAGAAAAGCAGCAAACTCAAGCCTCTCCATTGGCAACAACTGTTCATTTACCCAGACTCGGTGTACCTTGACTCTCAGTTCGAAACCTCAGACTTTGACTCTGGTCCTGGATCGGCTGATGACCCTCTACAACATTTGGACCCTTGGACTTCACTTGGCCACTCCTGTGCCTGCTGTTTTGGATTTGGAACTCTCTCAAGGCAAGCTTTGCTGGACTTTAGGGGTTTCTCTAGTGTGTGCGCACTCACATTTCCTTTGCTGCTTGTTCATTTGCTTCACAGTAAAGTTTGCAACCACCCTTGTGTGGGGGTGTGGCCTGAGACAGGACAACAATGAGGCATTATCACTACGTTGATGATACCCAGCTTTGTATTTCCAACCTGGTCCAAACAGGAGATGCTGTGAAAATCTCAACCCAATGCCAAGAAATTGTGAGGGACTGGATGGGACATAGCAGACCTGGGATGAATCCTAACAAAATGGAGATGCTCTTTGTGCAGAAGCCTATGGGTTCCAGGATACCTCCATCTTTAGCTCAGGATGGAATGTCTTATCTCTGAAGGAGCAGGTACACACACCTGGGAATCCTCCTGGAACTGCAGCTCCCGTTAGACCAGTAGGTACAAGCTGCAGCCAGGAGAACCTTTGCTCAGCTTCAGCTGATGTGCCAGTTTCAGTGTTTTCTGGATCAGCAGGCATACATACATAAGTCATGCTGTTATCTTCTCTCACTTGGATTATTGCAGTTCACTCTACAAGACTTGCCTCTGAAAGCAATTCAGAAGCTGCATCCAACACAAAATGCAGCGGCACACGTGCTGACCAGAAAGAACCAATACAGCGAAGTAGCACCATTATCGTGGGAACTGCATTGGTGGCCAGTAGGCTTCTGCATCCAATTCAAGGCAATGGTTATTACCTATAAAGCCTGTACCCTCCTTGCCACCTTCAAGACCACCTGTTCCAGGTAGAATCTACATATTCAACACGTCCTAGTCAACAGGGCATGCTGCAGATCCCCCCACCTAAGGCTATGAAGGTTGGAGACCTCGAAGAAGGGTTTCTTGCTCTGGAATAGCCTGCCTCCCTTAAGCCAGGATGGCCCCTCCCCTACTGTTATTCCAGAAGAGGGTTAAGACAGTGCTCTTTCAAAGAGCCTTTGGTGTCGCTTGACTGAAAGCACCTGCTGAGTAAGAGCTGGTTGTCTGGGGTTGAGATGACTTTCTAGATTACTATGACTGTTTTTATTTTGTATTTTATTGTGCTGGACGTAAACCACCTAGATCTGTACTAAATTGCTTATGTAAAATAAATAAAATAAAAAGATGACAAGGAAACAGCATTAACTGCTAGAATGTAAAGCAGAATATGATGGACTGGTTACATTAATAGTTTGCTAGAATTTTCTTCCAAGACTCTTCAAAAGCTAGATGTTTAAAGAAAACAGATTAAAAAAAATAATTACAATCTCTGACAGAACAAAGCTTTTTTCATAGTTATTTAAGTTAATTCTCACTTACCTTTCTTGACAAATGTGTTAATGAATTCTTGGGTCACTAACTCATGAAGAAATAAATTCTTTACAAGATAATATTCCCCAATATCAGCAACTGCATTTTTTAGGGCTTGTGGAACTATTCCACAATCAGGTATCAAAAAGGACACCTATCAAGAGAATATTTGGGACACAAATTAGATCTTTTATTCATTGATAAAATGGACTGAAACACACACTTTTACGTAGTTCCTTGCAATACATTAAAATGAAACAATCTTATTACTTGCACAAAATAGCAATACCAAACAGCAAGTCAGTGCTTTAATCTACTGTATAATAAACCATTTCTTGAATCCAGGTCCAATTCTATGACCCACCATACTTCATTGCCTTTTTCTGTCTATGGTAGATGTCGAACATCATTATCATGGTACCCATACTATTGCTTTAAATGTTTATGCACCGCTTGTTGATCAAGTAATCTCAAAGCAGTTCACAAAACATTAAATGTATAACCACCTTCCCCTCCCACTATTCCTCCTTTGAAAATCCTACATCAATTTAACTACTCCATGCCTCTGATAAAATGAACTACAGCTCACAAAAGTTTATACCTTTTAATAAAATCTGTTAATCAGAAAACGTATTATCAGACTACTTCTGATTTCTGGCTACCATAGACTAACACAGCTCTCCTACAGTGTCTAAATTATCCAGCTGCCTTAATCTTCTGGTTGGAATTTCATTTTTGCAGCCCCTGGACTCCTGGCACGTGAAGAATTTTTTCAACAAACACTCCTTGGAACCGGCTCCTTCTCAGGGCCAACTAGAAAGTTGATATTCTTCTCAGAAGGGAGGTAATTAGGACAATTTCTATGATTACGTTCATTTTTTAGCCATTTGAAAGAGGCCAAATGAATTCACTTCTATACTGTAGCTCCACTACTCTTGGTTTTCCTGACTTCCAGAATAGCCATATTAGTCTCTTGCTTCCAAAATGAAGTGTTCAGCACTCTAAATACCTTATTATGGCACAAGCTTTTAATTAACTTCATCAGATGCACAAACTGTTATAATGAAACTAGGTCCATGTATTTGGAACAGTGAAGTTAAAAAGGAATTATTTGAAAAATATAGATTTCATGATGTATACCTTATTAACAGAAGCCATTCACAAAAAATTGCTACCCATGATAGAGAACCTTCTATAGGCAAGTTATTAACATCCAGTTTACATACACATAATACTAGAATACCACACTGAAGTACCCTATAGTGTGTGGAACCCAATCAATTACTATGAGATTTTGACAAGCGAAACACATCCCCTTGCCCATTTATACCAGAAAGAAAGGACTCAAGAGTTTTTACAATGATATCACTCTCTGGCAATTATGCAAAAGGGGGAAATATAAGGTAACACAATCAGATCCTGTAAACTTTCAAGAAATGAAAGTGACCCGAATAGATTTTAAACATATGAGACAAAAGCCACAACACCAAACGTAGCAGATGGCTTAATCAGACTATTGTTACTGTACTTCTTTACTGCAAGTAAAATAAAAATAAATCTATTGTTTTTTATGTAATTGAAATGTAATGACTCCACAAGTGACGGTCTACACAAACCCACTGGTAGCTAGTTTTAATTTATTCACAATTGTCCTTTTTTCCTCCACTGTCTCACAAATCATTCGAGGTGCTTCTTAGACTGCAATGTTTTGATTCTTTGTTCAAAACTCAGTAGAATACTAAGCACATAAGCCAACCAAATAATGAAAAACTCAATGTTATAACACACTTGGATGTGGCATATTAAGATACAACTAGTCAACCTAGTTATAATACAATAGTCCCATTAATTTAAGTACATAGATAAATCAGGACACATAAGCAGACATGTATTTTCAGTACACAGAGCACCTCACATCAAAAACATAGCTGCAACAAGTAGCATCTTAAAATTAAAAAAGGGGCAGTTAAAATGTAAGATAATACTTGCTCCAGTTGCTAGCATTACTGAATAATGTTGCCACTACAGGCTGTAATGTTTTATGTTTTCTTCTCTTTTATTATGTCCAGAGAGTATGAAGACCTCTTCATCTGGGTCTTCCTGGTATAAATGTTGGAAGGTGTCAGTGTTGCCTACCACCATTTTTTAATGAATATGTTTTATTTTCACTGAACAGTGTTTTACGTTATTTTAATGTATTTTTATTAAGAATGTTGTTTTTTATTGAAAACACATTTAGATGCATTGTGGAACAAACAAATAAATAAGGCATTATGTAAGTCAGGAGATACAGAAACACGATCTATGCTGGGTGGATAGATAATGAAGCAAAATCATTAAAAAGAGTTCTTGCAGGCTTTTAAAACCAAAGAGATTTTTGCTGCAATTCTTCCTTCCCTTTACTGAGAATAAGCTAAAGGAACGTAAACCAGAGCAACTGACATCAAAGAAAAAAATGGAGTCAAAATCTGCATGAAATGCAAAAAAAAAAAAAAGGCAGATGGCAATTAAAAAGACTGTTCACACCAACAAGCACGAGGACTCCACTGACATTAAGACAAAAACTCTCCTGGCGCCTCAAAGCCTACGACTTGCCTCTTGGTAGTCTATTTTGCTTATTACAACTGTTGCAGTTACTATCCCCCGAACGCTCAGTAAGTGTTACGTTCTGTTTTTTGCTGCTTGTCTCTTCATCATTTCATATTGTTTTAATCCCAGTATGTAAGCCGCCTACAGTTAACTGAGTTAACTGCATGCAAATTGATAAATAAATGCATTAACTTGTACTATGGCATGTTTCATGACCAAAGCACAACTTTCTCCAATCTGGGTCACAACACACTTGCTAAATCTTTCAATTGCCCCGAAAGTCTTCGTAGCTTTGTGACACCCGGCTAACATGGATGCCTCTTCTCAAAGAAACCCGAGAAACATGCAATCTTTCCTCCCACTGAACCCGCAGCGGAGATGGCCATTCATCCAAGACAAGTCGCTTTGCCCCTTCGGAAAACCAGCTTCTCCTCCCTCCTGAACGGCCCCGGAGCCAAACGCCCCCTCGCACTCACCCCGCAATTGAAAGCGTGCTCCTGCACGTGCGCCACATGGCGAGATCGCGCGTGCTGCACGTGGCTTCTCTCGCACACCAGCAAGTGGCGAGGAGATTCGCGGATCCATCGCAGAGGCGCGAACATTACTTCCCGCCAGCTGCGGAAGCGGGACTGGATAAAGCAGAGGTGGAATCTCTACGTCACGCATTCGTAAGGAGGCGGGGAAAAGAGCGAGCGAGCCCGCTCAGGGGCGTGACAGGGGTGTAGCTCACGCATGTGCAGTACGTACGACTGAAGCGTCCGCGCCCTTACTTAGGTGTCAAGAGCAGAAGGGGCGGCGCGGAAAGGAAGTTGCGTTTCGGCACAGGGTATTTTGAAAACCTTAGAGCAGTGCATCTCAACCTCAGCAAGTTTAAGATGGGTGGACTTCAATTCCCGGAATTCCCCAGCCAGTATGCTGGCTGGGGAATTCTGGGAGTTGAAGTTCACCCATCTTAAAGCTGCTGAGGTTGAGAAACACTGCCTTAGAACAAATTAAAGAAAAAGTTGTAAGAGATTGAACAAAAGTGGCTGCATCTAGACCTGACTCAGTGAGTCATGGTAAAATCGTAACCAAAAGTAAAAGTTTGGTCTCAAGTCTGTCCAGAGAAAGGGGAAGCAGAGAAATGCTGTGCATAACATCTGGGTAAAAAACAAAAAACGGCCCAATGGGTGATATTTGTGAGCTGGTATCATCAATTTTAGTACTGAGATTTTAATAAGGGGGGGTATATAATCCCTTTTTTGCTTATCATTTTATGTAAAGTTTGAACAAAATACCAATTCGCATATGCAAACAGCCACATTGAGTAAAAGAAGATCCTTTAGAATTAATCCATGTGAGGTAGCTTCATCATATGATCGATGCAAGCTAGTAATACGAAGATGGATTGTAAGCATATGCCCTGGATACGCAATCTGGTTCTTCAAGTGCACCCTGCACAAAAGCCGCCACACCTGCAGTTGCTGGATTTCTAACTAAAAACACACGTAATATTGTGAATAGTTTATTTTCTGCTTGAACCAAAAAATAACCTATTAAGAATATTAACTGTTTTCTCTCTATATTGTTCTCCTTTATGCAGGGTGGAGGGTGTGTGTGTGTGAAAACAGGCAAGGCAGTAGCAGCACTGTGATCAAAGCCCACTCGTTTCCTGCACATGCATGTACCAAGGGTGGGGCTTTGATCCCAATGGCAGGATCACCACCTTGCCTGTTTTGATCCTCTCTGTGAATATCACTTGTCTTCCTTGTACAGCAATGCCACACACACTACCAAATCAAACCACCTTCATTCAGATCAATTACATCCTTCTCCATTGTTAGTCTCACCAACACACATCTATATTTTTCTGTTTTTCCTTTCATTTATTAATCCATGCTCTTTACTCTTCTTAATGTTCCAAATTACAGTGATCTGTATGCCATGGCAAGTGCACTCTGAGTCCCCTTGATTAGAATATGTCATCTATTGGGACCCAGGAACTATGCTTACTCTATTGCAGCACCTGCCTTCTGGAATTTATCTATTTATTATTCAAACTTCTATCACCGCCCATCTCCCTCCAAAAAGGGGGACTCTGGGCGGTTTACAATAAAATAATGTCCCCCCAGAGAAGCATACTGTATGGCTCTTACCCGCATGGTGTTCCAAAAGTCCTTGAAAAAAATCTCTGTACTCCCAAGCTCTGGGGTAAAGTTGCTAAGACCCAGTAGGTTGTTTTTTGTTTTTACATTTGGTTTTCTCTCCTGCATATGGCTGATCTATCTCTTAATTTTCATTGCTTCTTTTGCTGCTGATCTCCAACAATTACATCAATTAATAGGATAAATTGATAGGTTTTGCTCTTGCTATTTGAGGAGTTACAATATAAGTATCATTTTCTTTTCAACACCATCTTTTACTGGGGAATCTTTGCAACAAGAAATCTGGGGAGATTTAAACTATCCATCCTTCCAGTTTGTAATATCCTGAAACTATGTGGCTTAATTTTTGCAATTTCATATATTTAAAAATCCAGAAGAAAAGTTTGTCTATTCTTCTGTAACATCACAGCATCACTGGAAGCTTCCTGCAGCCTTCTGGAAAATTGGGAGGCGGAGGTACATCCCCCACCCCACAAAGTCACCCAGAAGTTATGAGGGGAACATCCAAGAAGAGATTTCCCCACCTGCATACAATGTGAAGTGATGCTGTCCACTTTACTATGCGTAGATCCGGTTTGTGCAATTGCAGTTCCATTCCCTTGGCAATCTGTCTGCTGCATCTTGTACCTCTTATAGCTTACACAGACTGAAATGTGATCAAAGTACTATTTCAATTTATGTATGACTCCTAGATTTTTTAAATCCATGTGATTCTCTTCATCACTTCCTTTTCTTGTAAATAATGGCATTGAGATTACAGGCCCTCTGGACAAGAATATATCAAGCCTATGTTCAGTGCTGGTGGTGGATATCAAGCTGGAACAGCTAAAGATGTCTTTAAGGTGCCTCAGCTGTGGACTGGGGATGATACTTACGTCATTTCTTGAGGACAGGTTATATGGCACCCTTTACCAAGGCATGTGTATGAAGAAAAGCCCTAGACTTACAGAACTCTGAACCCAGCCATGTTTTTCTTTTTTGAATACCAAACAGGGAGCTCACAATCCTTCAAACAGATTTACCTTTCCATAGGTTTTCTTTTCTTTAGCAGTATAACTTTGGGGAGGGGAATTAATAGAGCAAGAGTGGAAGCTGTGAAATTTGCAACTAAAGTAACACAGAGGCTCATGCAAGCAAGGTATATGGTGAGACCCTTTATGGGCTTAAATTATCTGCCTTCATTCTGGAACTATTGCTTGGATGTGAGTGTAAAAGTCCTGCTCACTAGGTGATCTTGAGTAACTGTGCCCAAACTACTTAGGGCTGCTATGAGACAAAGATAATCCCAAGGGCAAAGAAAGAGAGAGGGAGATAAATCAATCATTTCCTGGCCTGTCCACCAGCATTTATTTAGCTCTTTCTCTCCAAGTGACATATCTAATCAATGTTCCCTTTATATCCGGCTTTAGAAATGCTTGTTCTGGAGGGTGAGGTGTTCCAAGTAATTGTGTCCTAACAGAGGAAGACATAGATACTTAATGTTTATGTATACCAGTTGCAGCCACATTGCCAAGTAACAGTTGCACATACAGTACATTTGACATGTGACCACCAAAGGAGATTTTGCTCTCCTGCCTCCATGAAAAAGAATTAGCTTTTCTTAATTTTTAATCATGCCTGAAGTTTTCCCAGCAATGCCTCTTTTTCCTTTGCAATGACTTTCTGAGAAAAATAGATTGGTGTGAGACTTGCCTAAACTTTCAGGCAACAAGCCAAAGTAGACATAATTGGATCACTACACCATGATTGGCTCTGACCTCAAGCGAAACCACTTAGCTCTGGTGTTCCTGCTAGCTGCTATTAGCAGTGGAAAATAGCAGCTCCATGGGCAATTTATCTGGTTGCCGACTAACACTCGGGAAAAGGATTAAAAGATTATCTCTGCACTCCAGATTCTCCTCGCCCCAAGTTACTTTTCAGGGAAAGAAAATCAATGTGGAGAGATCCATTCACATTCTTCCCATGTAATACCTAGCTGGCCCTAAATATGTAGATTTCTTGCAAATGAATGTATTTTGGGCAGAGAATGAAACAGGCAGTTGGTTTCTTCTAAGACTTGACATGAGGACAAGTACTGCCTCACGCCCCAGTAATGCAAACAGCAGAAGGGCAATATACAAAAATGGCTCCAAATTCTTCAGAGACATTACATTTAAAGCAAATTGTGGGGAGTTAGCAGAATTATTTGAAGCTCTTGAGGTCAGACAAAAAGCTGTCAGTTTACCTACTGATCTACACACACACACACACACACCATACACCTTGTCATGCACTTCTTCACTTGGATTTTTACTGAACATTTGGTTATTAGCATATGCTTCAGCACATACTGTTTTTGAGAAAAGATAACAACAACAACAACAACAGTTGATAAGAAAGACAAAAAAGTCTAGATACTGGACATTGCAATACCTGGAGACAGCAGAAGAGAAGAGAAATAACTGGAGAACTTCTGCAAATACAAGTAGAGCGACTATGGCAAAAGAAAGTGAAGACAATCCCAATAGTAAGAGGTGCCTTGGGTGCAATGCCAAAACATCTGGAGCACCACTTGAACACCATTGCTCCAGGTTCCTTTGAGTAAACAATGTCATCTACCAGGACCCTGAAAGATGCCTTCTCCATAGCAGCGCCTGGCCTCTGGAATGAGGTTCCCCCCAAAACCCTGATTAAACTAAATTAAAATTAAACAACTAAGCCAAACTAAATTGAATGCTCACTGCTGACATTCTAATTGCCAATTGCCAGGGAAGCCTCAAGCAAAGCGCTCTTGCATAGCTAATGTCTCTGAAACCTCTCAATACCCAGTGCTTCTTTGAGAAAAGATTTTAGGATTCTTGTTTGACAGAACACTGACAAGATAATGATTTACCTAAGGCCAGTTATGGTACTAGACCCTTCCTGACTGGGAGGGGAGGGAAGATACGGGGGCGGGGCGGGGCGGGGGGAGTGGAGGCATTTCTTAAGCTTAGTTTGTTTTGTGCATTTGTTTCAGAGAGAAATAGTTGCTATAAGAAAGCCTGAACTGGATTAGGATCATGGTCTGAAGAAAGAGGGCTTCGACCCACTGACTAACTTACCCTGTTCATCATCACATTCCTCCCTGTATGCTACTTAGTATTATTTCAGTTACCCAGAGGAATATGTTCAAGCAGGCAGGGCATGGTGGCTCAGTGGTTAAGATGCCAGGCTTGTCGACCGGAAGGTTGCAAGTTCGGTGGTTCAGGACCTGAGCACCGTGTGATGGAATGAGCTCCCGCACTCGCCCCAGCTCTTGCCAAGCTAGCAATTCGAAAGCATGCAAATGCAAGTAGATAAATAGGTACTGCTTTGGCGGGAAGGTAACAGCGTTCTGTGACTGTCATGCTGGGCACATGACTGTGGAAGTGTCTTTGGACAATGCTAGCTCTTCAGCCATGGAAACACAGATGAGCACCACCCCCTAGTGTCCAACATGACTAAACAGGAAACTTTACCTTACCTTTTACCTAGCATAAAGGGAAACACAGATACCACCATAAAAATAAACTGTAAAAAATGTAAAAATGTCAGTTAAATGTCAGTTAAACCAGAATTGTTCAGAATTGTCACTGATTTCCTCTCTATATTTTTCCTGGATATAGTTCTTATAACTCTTAACTGTCCTGTTCAGACTGAGACAGCCAGGAAGAATTACAAAAGGAAGTTCTTTATTAACAATCAACTATTTACAACAGAAGAGAGTCCTTATTAGGTTAGACAGTACAGTTCAAAGTCCACCCAGGCAGTGGAGGAAAACAAGGCAAGACTGCAAGATCAGGAGTAAAAGGAGTTCGTGGCAACACAGCAAGGCAGAACTTGGCTAACTCTCTCAACGAGGCAGCAAGACCAGGTGTGGCTCGAGCACGTGGCAAGGAGGAAGCTTGAGGTTTGTCTGTGGAATGTGAAATAGAGGCGAGGGTAGGTTTGGCAATGGAGGCTCGGCAAGACTCTGCTGGAGTGACAAGACAAGGCTTGGAACTGGAGGCAAGGCTGGGCTCAGCTGAAGCAGCAAGACAAAGCTTGGAACTGGAGGCAAGGCTGGTCTTGGCTGGATCGGGGTGCAAAGGAGGTAGGTCTGCGTGGGTAGAAGGAGCTGGCACTGATTCTGTGTCGGCTACAGGCAAGGCTCCAGGTTCTGGCAAGGACTCTCCTGCAGAAGCTGTTAGCTCAGTGGATTGGTTGTCTCCAGCAGCTTGCTCTTTGTGCTGCTGCCTTTTTATACGACCCTTTTCGCGCCCTTTCTCCTCTGTAGCCAATCGGGCTGCCTTTTCTTGGAGCGCTTCTCAGCTCTCCTCTCTCAACTCTCCCTGCTGGAGAAGACAGGAATCACATGCAGTAAAGCAAGCGCATTCAGGGCGATACTGTGAGTTTGAGAAAGCCTATGTTCGCTTGCATAAATATATATCATTTGTGTGGGGGCGTATGTCTGTGTACACCCACTTATATTACAGTAACCATTGATAGCAAAACTGTTGCTTGTAGAGAAAAGCATAAAAGCAAATAAGTAATCCATATACACCACATAAATTTTGACTGAAACTATTAGCATCCCAAGGATTCCAGCAAAACCTGAAAATATAAAGGAAGGTTTGTCTGGTGTAAAGATAAACCATAAGGAAGGTGGCAGAGAACAGAAGCTTTCTCAATCTGCTTTTAAAAAGTCTGTTTTAAATTCTCTTTAAAGAAGCGGACGAAGAAAGGAATAAATGGAAGAGAGGACGTTATTTTGCTATAATGTATGTATTTCAGAATATGTACATAACACTGGGACTGTATTTCAGTATATGGTGACTGCCATCTAGTAGTCAACCAGATTTTTGCATCCCAGATCGAGTAGGCTGATGCATCCCTGCTTGTATATACCATTGCTTAGTAACAATATACAGTATGTATGGCTATCCCCAAAGGGACGGAGCATTCAGCTTGAAGGTTTAGAACACCCAATGAAATGTGTTTCCTTTTAACTGTGTTTATTCCAAAGTGCTGAAGTAGGCAGAATTTCCTGTGGGAATTTTTAATGGAAAAGGCAGGCTCTGGAAACAATTTTGCGCTGCAGTTGAAACAGGGCAGGCTGGCTGTTACAATCCAGACTCATTGTTAATCTGAGTCTCAAAAAGCTCCCCTCTTGTTTAAAATGGACAGACAACATTCAAGTGTTCTGATGGGCACTTAACACCAAATTTGGGTGAGCTACATTTTTTTAAAATTCAGTGGTAGAAAATGGTTGCTTATTTCAACAAAATCACACTGCACTTCACATAAATATTCATAGGCTGAGCCTTTGCTCCTTGCCTTCTGGCAAACTTTAAAGGGGGCCTAGTGCCAATTGACTAAGCATTTTGGGAACCAGGCCATCCATTGTTAATTCCTGCTTGTATTTCAGATCTTTCCTCTCCTTCCTCCTCCTCACCTTTGTTTAAAACACTACATAGAGAAGCCATACAAAAATGATGGAAAGCAATTTGCATTACTGTAGTTATTAAAGCAGTTCTTAGAACATAAGATTCATCACAATATGGAGATCCAACTATCTTAACAAAAATTATGAAAGATCTTCAGATTGTTATGCCTAGCTGCTGTCCATTGAACACTAATTTAAGTAAAGTATTTGAGTGAACTTTGGCTCTTATTGACGTGAGCGAAAATGTGTGCTTAAATTCTGGAATATTAGCTTCAACAGGGAGCAGCAAAGGACAGAACCAGTTTCAACAGCTTGCAGAGAGAAAATAGTTATACAATGTATCGTGGGCCTTACTAAGAGATGATTCAGAACATTCCTTGGGTTTCCTACAGTGGACTAAAAATGGGTAGTAGAAGGAAAACATTAGCCATGGAAATACTCATATTTTTGCTTCAAGATTTATATTTTACACATCACAGAAGTCTGTTTGTTTACATGATAAAAGTCTGCTTGAATGCCATCAACACATATCCACTTCAGAGAAAATATAAAAGAAGATCATGTTCTGACAAACTAATTTGTGTGTACCCTAAAATAGTAGCAGATCATCGTTTTGGGCTCATTTGAAATTTTGAGTGCATTGAAGATGCCCCCACAAAGTGGCTGTCATGGGGCTGCAGGGTGAGAGGCAAGTAAAAAAAAAATCCATTTGCTGGCAGAAAAACTTGTAAGTTTGCTATCTGTTGCCATTTTTATTTTCTGAAACTACCTGTGGAATTACATGGAGGCCAGAGACAGAAAGAAGAAGCCAGAGGCTGGAATTTCACTATGTTGCAGGTCAACTTCACATTTAAGTAAAAGTATCTGAAAACAAAGTTGGATAAGCAATAAACCTTGTTTTGCCTACAGGACTTCTGAATCAGGATGCCAAGCAGGTGTGGCTGTACTTTCACGGTCAGCTACAGACGCTTTGCCGAAAATTTTGCTGAATTTAGCGGCAGTTAGTCTGTTTCTTCCATCATTGCCACAGCCCTCTTCTATAGTTCTAACTCGGGAATTTTGTTTGTTTTTGGATGTTATATGTGTTCCATGGGTTTCTTTTATTGTATCCTGTTTGTGGATTACTTTAATGAAAAGCAGGCTAAAGTCATTATAAATCAATAAAGGAGTTTGGAATAGGGTTTTAGCTCTTTTCCTGTGCTTTCAGCAGTTATAAATTCCATTCTAACCACCTGTAATGTCCTGGGGCAAAATCTAGCCTAACAGACCAGAGCCACTGCCTCCTCTTCCTACTTTCATGAAATCTGCTTCTGAACTTCTAAACCAGGGTTTCTCAACTTAGCAACTTTAAAGATGTGTGGACTTCAACTCCCAGAATTCCCCAGCCAGCCTTTGCTGGCTGGGGAATTCTGGGAGTTAAAGTCCACACATCTTTAAAGTTGCCAATGTTCATGGTTCTAAACCTTCCCAGGTGCATTTGGATAACATATAGGTATACATATAGGAAAGGGAACAATTGTCTCTATCCGTTTCTACTGAAATGTCATCAGTGGGAAGAGCAATGGGGATGCTCCATTCTGCTTTTCTTCTCTCTCCTCTCCAAGTGCAGTTTTATTTTGTTGACTTCATGGCATTACCATATGCATAAAGAGAGGCTAGAGATTTAAAAATGGCAACATTAGGATGAGGTTTCATTAAAAAAAATTACAGTTGCATTTTTTTGTGTTGTAATCGTAATTTCTTTAGTACGGTTACTGACCAGAGATCTCAGTAGAAGCAATGATACTATGTTAAAATGCTAAGACAGTACAAAACCTAGGAATAAAATAAAAATTTAAAAACCTCATACAAACTGAGAGTACAAACAATAGAACAAAGAAGAGAATTAACTCTTGGTGCGTTTTTACAAGCAACAGAATAAAATTTAGCAAAATTTAAAGCAATTTTATCATTCTGGTTGGGCGATAAGTAGTGTACATAGAGTGAATGGCCAGATACATGACTAAAAAGAGAAATTATGAAGTGAGTGCAAATGTCCTTTCAAAAAGGATCATAGAAAAGGAAGTAAACTGTAGATTCAATGGCTCCAACTTCACATGGACAAAGCCAGATAGGATTTTCTTAAATTTCTCTTCCAGAACATCCATGGGTTGCTTGTTTATGCAAACAAATGAAAGGCTTTTAAAAATTTAGGGCCTGTAATTTGATTTGAGTAAGTAGCTGGGTAAAGTTGGCTTCCTAAAAAGAATTCTCTAGGAAATCAAGGTTGGTCTAATTGCCTGTCCATATACATTCATATGGGTAAAGACCTGGTTTTTGACACAGAGGAACAGAGAGATCCTTACAACTCCTCCCCTTCTGAAAAGACTGTGTTCTTTTACAATTAGAGGCAGAAGCTGCTGGACTAAGGGAGAAACAAGTGGGATTTAACATCTCCCACAGACCTACATTTTGGGACAGAAGAACAGAGAGATCCTTGCTTTTAACACCTTCCACAACTTTAGAATTAAGTGATGGGAATTTCCAAGAAAAAAAGGAATTCAGGTAAGGGGAAAGAGGGAAACACTTATTTTCAAGAGACTCATGTACTCTTGCAGAAATAAAAATTTTAGCCTGGAACCTAGGCCCTTGATTGATTTGTTCCATATATGCTACTTAGGTCTTGATGTCTATTGTTCCTATTTTTTGGCAGAAGTAGGACATTCTGTGTAATTTCAGACTGTTCCAGAAGATTTATTTTCTTTCTCTGGATTTCTTGTGAATGGAACTTGGAACTTGAGAACAGAGATGTCCCCCTCACTAATTATAGACTAGCACCACCTTGTGGTCTGCTGAGAACATTGCATGTATTTCTTGTAAATCAGGCCTAATTTAGTATAGGTTTTACTTTAAAAAAGTTTTATTTTGTTTATCATTTGTGTGATTTACCTCTAATCACACACTTATAAGCAGCATTGCCAGGAGGTTGTATTATAAAAAATATTTCTTTGCCCCTCCTCACTACCCCATTTTACTTTTTCATTCCCAGTCAGTTTGCGCGAGATGGGCCATGACAAACAAACAAAAAGGATGGTGAGAACCCCATCTCTCACATCCCAATGCTAGGGGGAAAGATGCCAGTTGAGATGCTCCCTAGAAGATTGGGGGTGGCAGTGGCAGCAATAATTATAAAGATGCTACTCCAAGGCACAGAGTCATAGACAGGGTGTGTAGAACCAGGAGGCTTCTGGGACAGGAGGTTTGATACTGCCAACTTCTCATCCTATGGGCTCTGCTCTGCTGCTACATGTTCTCTGCTGGAGAGAACTACCTATCTTGTGATAAACTTGTTAGCTAAAGCTAATGAAGAACAGATGGGGGGACATCATTAACCAGTAATCACCCATTTCTCAATTCTGCCTTGAAAACACCTGTGTCTTGGTGGAGGACCATGTTAGGAATCTAAAAAATTTTTATTGTACTGATTTCAAAGGGGGAGAATTGTTACACAGCTTGATCTGAGCACCATGTAGCTGCAAAGCTTGAGATTTTCCTAAGAATAATTTTCTTACAACAGAGATGAATAATGCAGCATCAGAACATTACACTGAGAGGCTAATGCCAAATTTTGAGTATTATGTGAAATGTTATCAAGGCTTGAAAAACTATGCTCAGATATTTACAAAATTTTACTGGTTCTTTTGCATGTCTGTTTAACACCCAAGATAAGAAATTAGAGTGTTTAGCAAAAATGAGGACCTTAGCTTCGGAAGGCTTTATCTTTAAATCTTCTTCACTGCAATAACAAGCAAAAGAACGTAAGGCTTACTTTAAGCCCACTGGAGTCTCCTACAATAGGATTGCATCATCTTCGTAAAGGAGAGTTGCAATGTGCTTGCTAGCCAGCTTTGCAAGATTATGAATTAAGCTGTCCAAAATACCATGGCAATTACGTGATTAATGTAAATGTCAAATGCAGATATAGTGCCAAGATCCAGCCTTGCCTTCAGAATTTCTTTTGTAAAATGCCACTACAATGAAATTTCAAGCAGGAATTCTCATCAAGTTTGCACAGTAGGAGGAGCAAACAACAATCCACCAAAGAATTCTCAAGTTCCCATCACAGCTTGATTTTGAAAAATCAGTCAAATGTGAACCTGATTCTGCAAAGGCTGCATATTTATATAGTCAGGTTTAGAAGTGTGATTTTCAACTAAATGTTGTAAAATACAGGCTTGGCTAATAAGGAGTGGCTAACTCTGAAACCTGACTGTTCTTCCACCAGAAAACATTCAGAACTGAAGAATGTATCATTTAGATGTTTAGTGTAAATCTTACTGATTAAACTCATGGGGATGGTGGGGCAATAATTAGCAGATGTGTCCCATTATATAAGGAAATTATTATAAATATGCCCCAGGGACCAATACAGTCTAATCTATTTAAGGGGGGAAAAGGAAGCTAGTATTGGGCTCCGCCATTCTAGATTATAAATAGCTTCAGCTGTAACAAAATCAGTTTGGAGGTTTGTCAAATTTGAAAATTTTTAGCCAGGGAGGTAATACTTGCTGAGCCCTCCTCTCCCTTGGAATATGTTTGCTTGTATGTTTTTACTGTTATCTCATGGAATAACCATAAATTGGAAATTCAGAATCAAAGATACTATATGTCTATTTTCCATATGTAGGCCAAAAGTATAATTGGAGGTATTTTTTCTTGGCCTGCTAATCCTTCCCAATTAGCTGATTTTAAATATAAATTATATGGTATAATTTCAAATTGCTAAAAAAATTAATTGGATACTCTGACTTTTACTTCATTTAGTTTTGATTAAATGCAACAATGTAATCCCCAGGTGACTGAATGTGAATTACCCCGTTTCTGGCTGCAAGCTGCTTAAAGCAATATTCAGTTTTTCAGTGTTCACAATGACAATAAATTTGCCACAGGATTTTGCAGTTCGTGATTTAATTAGAAGCCTCAGTGCTGTACTCTGTACTCATTTATATTGGCACAAAACATCTGGACTTTCTTCATTAAAGTCAGGGGAACTTCTTAGTGAATAAAGTGGAATTGTTATGTGCAGGCTAAAACTGCAATTTGCAGAACACTTAAGTGGAAGATTTGCAATTATGAAGGCAGTCTGTTTTGTGCTCTAGCTAACATGGCCAGTGCACATTAGTTAGCATCCTAACAAGTCTACAGAGAAATAAATAGAAGAAGCTGGCTATAATAGAAGTGTGGCTTGGTCTGCTTTCAGTATACAGGAGTCATCCCCTGTATTCAGTTTTGAAGGAGAAGCAATACTGTACATTGGAAGACCAAAGACTGCCTCAGCCCTGTGTTTGCTTTCCACAGTGGTCAACCAGGTACCCACTGAAAAGCCACAATCAAGACATGAATACACACTAGCTCACACAGCATGCCAAAGCATGAGATCATGCCTAGCATGGCATTGAAACCCAACCCATTGATTAAGTTATACTTAAGGAGGAGCATGTTAACCATGGGTCAGAATCAAAATCTGCAATACCTTATTACCAATACCTTATCTTCAGTCTGGTATGTCAGATTAAACCAGATGGAGGAAAGGTTAATCTATGCTTTGAAACCATTACTGGACAGCTAGGACCACTGAATGGAGCAGAGCTTAACACAGTGAAAGATGTGCACAGAAAAAGACTATTACCTAAAATAGCATTAATGAGCACATTAGAGAAATATAGGTTATTGATCTTACACACTTAGCCCACCCAAGCATAAAGAATTACACACTTAGACAAAGTAGGTTCAAAAGTAAGTAAAAAGGAGTCTTACTGATTTATTTGGTTCGGTTACATCCATCTCAGAAGAAAAGTTGATTATTCTGGTTCTTCCTTCTGTTCCCTAAACTTAATTTACCCTCAGCCCTCATTGCTGCTGAAGGCTGTATGCAGAAAGGGGAAAAATACTGACTCTAGGCCCAAGCATGTGGACCGGAGATGGAAAGAGCACACAGCTGCATGGTGCTTCATTCCCAGATGTGAGGAATGTGGGAGGGGCAACAAACAGGTTTCCCCAGAAGCACATGGAGAATTTGCATCCTAAAACGAACTCATCCACATGCTAATGAGGCATGCTGATCTGCTGATACCTCCAACATGCTTAACATTCCCATTCAAGTTTCTGGCAGAAAGATGGGAAGCTAAAAAATGAAGCTACTTCAGCCATAATGTTTCTGCTGCTTTTCTATTTTTTCCCCCACCCTCCAGAAACGTGATGTGTGTATGTGAAATGGACACACAATGAAGATAGGGGAGTCTCCACCCCCCATCCACTGTAGCTCTGACTTGGACCAGGACATTAAAAAAAAATCAATAAGGGAAGAGAAAGGGAACAGGAATTGTCAGCTGACAAGCAATTCACAAAGATAGCAGAAGCCATTATGTAGCAAACATAGGGTGGCTACAGCTCAACCTGTTGCCTCCTGCAGAATTTTCGCTTCTTAAAAATGGACAGAAGTTTGCATTGCCCCAACACTGTCATCCTTTAAGCCAGTGCTTCTCAAACTTGGGAACTTTAGGATGTGTGGACTTCAACTCCTGGAATTCCCCAGCCAGCATGGGTGCATGAGTGGCTGGGAAATTCTGGGACTTGATGCCCGTATATCTTAAAGTTGCCCGGTTTGAGAAGCAGTACTTTAAGCAAACCTTGAAAATCTGGCTTTTCCCCCAGCTCCTGGGATGAGGTGCAGTTTTCCTTGGATGCTGTTGCACAATCAGGTTTAATTCTTTTCCGCTTTCCATTATAATTATTCTAGTTGGTCATCTTATTGGTTTTCTTTTAAACTGTGCTTTTTATTGTAAGCTGCCCAGAATTGGTCGAGTTGGGCAGCTGTATAAATTTGATTAATTAAATCCATAAATCACACCACTTTGCTGTCCTGTGGAACAGATTTGGGGGACATGTTTTATATTGTTAGAAAATCAGCCATTTCAGATTTGAGGAAAGAAATCTTGAGTAGATGCTAAGGCTGTGTATTGCTTCAGATTCATGTCCAACAAGCTACTTTGGAGGCTGTTGTGTGATCTCACGAAGAGGCAGCTGTATATGGATGGTAAATTTGCACTCCCATGTATACCCAAGAGTCTTTGGGGAAATGAAATTGACTCACTAAACTTCTAATAGATACCATCTGGGACCAGTGATTTGTTTTGTCATCAGTAAGTCTAGAACTCCATCTCTTGTCACTTTTCTTCTTGCAAACAATTGTCCAGATATTATTGTTATTTAGTTATTAAATGTATAATCTATTTCCCATATAGTGAAGGCAGAGGGAAAGGAGTCATTAAGCTTTTCTGCAATTCCTCTATATTCTTTAACTTCATCATCATTAAATGGTTGGTGTCCCGCATCAATTATTTCTTCCTCATATGTTTAAATATCTTTTAAATTTATATTTATTGTATTATTGGCAGTGCGCAGTTGGAAATCTATTTTGGCACCTCTTATTGTCTCCTTGTTTTGCTAGGTACAATATACTTCTGTTCCTTTTTTGACTTGTTCATCTTCAAGAAATAGCTTGAAGAGGAGGCAGAAGAGTCATAATGCATGTCTGTGCCGCTGTCCATTGACCCAAATATTTTAATACAGCCGAAACACACAGCATACACTTGCAGATTTAAATTGCTGTATACTTTCATAATACAATTCTAAGCATGTTTATGCAGACGTACTGTAAGTCCCACTGAATATGGTTATATTCCCTACAAAATATGTGAAGCTTTTCCATATTTACTTAGAGCTGAACACTACTGACCACCAGGACTTGTTTCCATATAACCATGTGGAGATGAGCCTTTACAGCTTTATCAGCATTTCTAGATTTGCAGCCTGAATTTGATTATGGATCACAGCACAGAACTTGATACAACCGAATTTGTATGAGGAATCACCAGGAGATACTGTTTTTCAGTGCCAGAGGTTGGTCACAGAATATGCAAAGTAAAGATGCAGCGTATTCAAGAAAGTGCAGAGCATTTTTTATTCATACTTGAGGAGCGGTTTATTCAAGCTTGTCTGGATTCCCTCTTTGCAATCTAGACTGGAAACAGGAACAAGAATCCAAGAGCTCTAAGTAATAGTACTGTATTTATCAGAGGAAAAGTTAAAGTTATAACCTTAGAATTCCAGTGATTACCCTACTTTAAAATGAGGTGCCCATATATAGGCAACTTATGGCAGAAAAACTCTTGTCCAATTCCCCTGACTTTGCCTATACGGAGGGCTGGAAGCTTGCCTCTTTTGTGAAGGCGGAACAGTCTGTACCTGGTCACTGTTTTGATTACTGTAATTCCTGTCAGCGTGCGAAATAATTCTCACACAACAATCTGTGATTGCTGACTTGTTATCGTTCTCATGCCTACATCACCACCCAATTAGACAACTGCAGCACGCTCTACATGGGGTTGCCTTTAAAGGCTGCCCAGAAACTTCCGTTTGTTCAAGATGCGGTAGACTGGGTGCAAATGGGTACGGACATATACTCCAAATGTCCCCCATTTTCAGGAGCTTAGGAGGACTGAAGTCGAGAAGCATGGTCTTTCAGTGTTGGGGCTGGCCCTGGGGAGTGAGCTGCTGTTGGAGATTCGTCTTTCTCCAACATTGTGATAGAAGATTTTACATACATAGAACTTACATGCAAATATTTTATATTTAGTATTCATATGTTAGAAACATTTGCACTTTTATTATGGCTCTGAAACCATGTTTTATTTCCTTGAAGAGTTTCGTTGGCTTTCTTACTCTTCCTTTCTAACAGACCTTGATAGATAGCTGTGCCCATAGAAAGATAAGGTGTACACCCAAGCTTTTGCTCTTGGATGAAGAATAGAGAACTTAATTTCATGCAGCTGCCTGTTTCTTTTTGGTCCTGGCTCAGAAACGAACTTGGTAAGGAAATAAAAAAATTCTAACACTTGTCAGCCTTTGGGGAAAAGCTGAAGACAGAGCTTTTCCAGAGGGCTTTGGGGGCCTGATGTGTTTGGGGTTTTGTTTGTTCCATGGTTTTGTTTCCTGCTTTATTGTATATTCTTGTTTTGTGAGCTGCTAAGAGTCCTGTGATGGTGGTGGGATACAGGTTTGATGAATAAATGATGAATAAAATAAATGTACACTGCCATCTATGGAGGAGGGGGTAAAAAAATTCAAGATGATGGCTGCAACTGGGCAACTGAACCTCTGCCCCTTTTTACATCTGCTGCACCTCTGTTAATGTACCAAGGAAAGCCAGGACTGTTAACATACACAAAAAAGCATTGTGTGGGCTGGTTGTGGGCTATCGTGTGTATCACTTTAGAAAGAGCAGTTTTATTATTCCTTTATAGTTCATTTTATATACTGCACGCTTCCTTGGATACAAGGCAATTTGCAGTGAACAGTACCCCCCCACCAAATTCAAAAATACAGGGCCAAAAAGAGAAACACCCCCACCCCCAGCTACCTGTCCTAGCCCTCATACCACCAGCACTCCAAATTAATGTGGAATCGCTATGCCTTGAGAATCTTCCTAAAGTCCAAGAAGCTGCAGACACCCTGTACCGCAAATGGGAGAGTGTCTCTCAGGGAGGGTGGGACAACAACTGAGAAGCCACCTATCCGGGGCCCCATTCATCTCACCCCGGGGCAGGGGTTCCTCGGAGAACCTCTGTCTCGCTCTGATCGAACACGTGGGCAGGTCGGATCTTGTCGGGAGAGGCGCTGCTGTGAGTACCCAGCACGAGCCAAGCCCTATGGGATGCCATGGATGATTTCCAGACATATTTGAGCCTAGCCCTTCCTTTCTGCAATGCTTTGGTTGGCTATGCAGTGCAGAGGAATCACCGATAAACCCTTCCAGTGCAAGGCATCGTTGAGTACAGACTTCGGGGGAGCAGATGGCGGCCCTAAGTCTTATAGTCACATCGCACAGCAACGCAAATACCGATTCCAAATTACCAATCACGCGAAAGAAAAGATAGACAAGGAGGAAAGGGGCGGCGGAGGTGGAACAAGGACTTGTATCAGAAAGAGTTTCCTGTGGTGAAGATTGCTTCTCTTATTTCACTTCCTCTCCGGGAGCTTCGCGCTCCCCAAACTATCTCAACTCTTGCAGTGATGCCACGGGGAGAAGTGAGGGGGCGTGGTGAGGCCGCGCCTCCTGCGGTGGAAGAGGCGGGCTAGGAGCCTTTAACCACTCCGCCCCGCCCCGGGGGTCCTGTTGCCTTAAATTATTATTCCTTCCATCTCCCCCCTCCCCAGGAAAGTGACGCGCGCGCTTCCCGATTTCCGCGAGGGGCGGCTACGTGCCTTTGAGCTTGTTGCAAATGTCTTTTTCTTACGGGTTCTTGTGGGAGGTCCCACCCCGCCCCATCCTTCCTCGGAGGGGGAGAAGAAAGCAGAGAAAGGGGGCGCGCCCCCTCGCCCGACGGACTTTTGCCGCCCCGAGATAAAACGACCAGCTTTGCAACCGAGCGGCGGCCCCGAGCTCTGCTTCCCACGGAGCTCCGGAGGGAAAACTGAAGTTGGCCTCTCCCGCCCGGGAGCTTGGCGTGGCGTCGGCGTCATGCTATGGAGAGCCGCGGCTCCGCAGTCCTGAGTTTGGGGCAACTTTTTGCTCCCTTTGGGGAGCATCAGCCCAAGGAGGAGCCTGCCTCAGCCCCTGCATGGCGAGAAGACGCCGAGGAGGCGGAGGCGGCGGCCAACCCCGCGCAGCACCAGCAGCAGCGGGACTGCGCGGTCGCAGCCGCCCAGGAGAAGGACGAGGAGGCGCTGCTGGAGTGGCGCCGCCGCCGCGGGCGTTCCTTCTCGCTGCCCGAGAGCCCGTCTTTGGCAGCCGCGCGGTTCTTCCCGAGAAGGCGAATCCCGGGCGACAGCGACGGGGACGAGAATGACGAAGACGACGAGGCGCCGTCGCCGACGGGGGGCATCCGCGGCTGCTGCACCAAGTGCAAGAAGCGGGTGCAGTTCGCCGACTCGCTGGGCTTGTGCTTGGCCAGCGTGAAGCACTACAGCGCTGCCGAAGAGCCGCAGGTGCCTCATGCCGTGTTGTCCCGCTTGCAGAGCTTCCCCATGCGGCAGAGGGACTTCGAGGAGTTCACCGCCGCCCTGGCGGAGTTGGGGGGGTGCGCGGCCTCGCCTTTTTCTCGGCCGCCGCCGCCGCCGTCCCAGGTCGCGCTGCAGCTTACGCCCCAGTCTGAGGGGGCGGACGAGCAAGTCAGCGCCGAGCGGCTGCGGCGGGACCGAGTCTGCCTGGAGGAAGCGGTGGGGACGGCGCTGGCCGGGGCACCTACGGACGTGCGTGGCGTGGTGAGGGTGCTAAGTTGCCCCGGCTCCAAGGAGGTGACCGTGCGCTACACCTTTAACGAGTGGCTTTCTTTCCTGGACGTCCCCGCCCTGCCGCTCCCCGATGGGAACCCTTCGGATGTCTCCGCTCCGATCGAGCGTTACCAGTTCGCTCTCTGCCTTCCTCCTGGTTTGCCAGACGGGACGGCCGTGCATTTCGCTATCTGCTACCGAAGCCAACAAGGGGAGTATTGGGACAACAACGGCGGGGCCAACTATACCCTCCGCGATTGCAGCTCCGAGAAGCCCGCAACTTCCCTGTGATGAGACTTGGGAGGTGATGGCGACCGCGACGTGGGAGCCTACCACCTTTTGTGGGAGCCTGAAATTGCTCCAGAAACCAGCCTAACTTACCTTGCATTACAGCCTTCTGGAGTCCTACAGCACAGCATCCTAAATGCTGGACCCACGACCTTTTCGTCCTTCTAGCGGCCCAAGCGCTGGAGATAGCCAGCGTACCTTCGCACTTTAGCCTTCCTGCCTCCAGCCTCGCAAGCCATGCGGGCTTCAAGTTGGATCGAACAGGCAGCCCGATGGGAGAATCGTGGTCCGGCTTAGGAGAGAGAAGTGTGCATCGTAGAAAAGTAGAGTGTATTGTTACAGGAATCCTGAATATTTCTGGAACTTTTGGCCAGGAACAGGAATGCCTCTAACAGGAAGACTCTTATTAGATAACTGATCTGTTGAGGTCTCCTTTGCAGCAGGCGTGTGTGAGCGAGTGGGGATATATCCGCCTTTTTGTATGGAAAAGAGAGAATGAACTGCCATGGGATTGGAACCTTGTCCCCTTCAAAGCCATCTGTGATTTGGGCTCCTTCCTGTTTTAAGTAGTGACTTCTAAAAAGCCTAGAAGAATGCTGCAAAAATTCAGAAGCTTCTCTGGGAACAGGATAAATAAAGCGATGAAGAATATGGGGTTTTTTGTTTGTTTGAATGGGGTTTTCCCCTCTCAGTTGACTGTTGTGCCTTAGAACAAAGCTTCTTTATAATTGCAGCTATGGAATTATAATGTTATGTTTGCATTCTATAAGGGATGACTACTCATTTTTACTGTAAGCAATGGAGAGGTATGTTGGAAACACAAGATTACTTAAAAATCTTAGCAGGAATTGATCAGGTCTTGAAGAAAGGATGCTTGGTTTGCATTGAAAATTTTAATCTCTGCTCCAATTATCCAGGAGCCACATGTCTTAAGAGCAATACATACAGCATTTTGGGATCTGTGTAAGGTATGAACTAAGTATGAGTGAGAACTCAAATTTGGATGATATAGCCATTTATTAGTATCTTGACTCTTGTATATGCCTAGAGGGTGACCAAAGGAAAAGGGAGATATAGTAGAAATTTCCTATCTAACTGCAAGTTGCATTTTCCCCCCATTGAAATGTCCTCTTTTACAAAATTATTACAAGTAAACAATATCTACCCTCTTGGATCTTTGGCTGTTATATTAGCTAGCCATGAATAGTGAGAAGTACAGGTACAGCTAACATGATTTTCTGAATCGCTTGCTTTGTTCTTTAAAAAACGTATTTTTTGTCCCTGAATCATCCCATGTTGGGGCTTGAAGAGTTCGCTGACAATAATGGATGGAGGGCACAACATTTTATCTCTCATAATGTGATGTGTTTCGCCTCATGTGGCTTTTCTGCCACAAATGGTTTATTAAATTAGCTCTAACTTTACCATAATTCAACCTCCCGGGGCAGCTGTTACAAAATGCAATAATTCTGGAAGATTTGCTGCTGAATTACAATTCTGGAGGAACAGTTCAGTAAATTGTTTATTAGTTAATTAGTTTCTTCCAGACTTCCTCAACCTAAGTGATCTAAAAAGCCTATTTAGCAATCAAGCTGAATTAAGGTCTCCTTAATATCGTTCCCTTCATACGTAACTTAAGACAAATAGATTATTTGCCTTTCAAGGGCAAAACTGCAGATGTATATGATACATTCTAGATGTGTTGGATTTCAGTTTACAGAATCCCTAACAAGTACAGCCTGCAGCCTAGGAATTCAGAATGTTGAAATCTAATGCATATGAAGAGTTCCAGTTAGAAAAGGCTAGGGTATGCTTCCAAAAATACTTTTGGAATGTTGGGATCTTTCTTAATTAGCATTCTGAGCTTCTTTGAGAGAACAATGCAAACCTTGGAACCGTAAGAGACGTGACTGATGCTTTGGTAGTATGAGGTAACTGATTTTATCTTATGGGTGTTTCCGTGACAGAGAAATACTATACAATTAAATGCCGTAGCTATTTAATAGAGAGGGTGAAGGGAGTTATAAGAGAAGATAAACTTTTAAACTATGCACGGTTATTCATGTTTTGCAGTTGTAGCATACTGTAATTATATCTTTTATTAGGAAGACCCCATAGTTTATGTTTTTTAAGGAGACGGGAGTACTTAAGATTTTTTAAGGAAATGTTTGCCAGGAGTTCACAGTTGATGCCATAATACTGGAAGAGGTGTAAACATGAGTCTAGGTGCCTTGGCCAGGCATGGCTTCCAAACAGGTATTTTGCATGTTTGCAGATGGGGGTGGGGGTCCCCTTCATATGCTATAGTATTCCTGTAAAGAAGATAGAACAAGCTTGTGTGTGTGTGCATGCGTGCGCGTGTGTGCGTGCAGCAGTCCTGAGTTTTCTGGCTGCTGGCTGATCAACAGGTATTTAGAACACAATCATTATGAATATGCCTTCTTTTTCTAAAGTTGGGTATTGTTTTAAAATTTCATGGTGCTCCTAATAATTGTTTTGCTTAAAGCACAGACTGACAGAATTATGTATTAATCTTGGACTCAGCAAATGAATAGTGGGACAAAGCTTGGACTATAATTGAAATTTATATGCTACAGAGCCAGTATGGCAAGAGGCACACTGACTTGTAGCATTTCAATTTTTTTTAAAAAAAGATTGCTTCCTGCAGCTGAAATAGTACATGTATTCGTTCAGTGTGCAGGAAAAATTCATTATAGTCACTTTAAAAAGATGCTGTATTATAAATGCACAAAGTCCTGTAGAGTTTATTATTTTGTCTTCAATGTGGTTTCCAAAATGTTTTAAATATTGCAACTGAAAAAGTTGAAAAACAGAAAAAACCTATTCCTTTTGGAATAGAGAAAACTTGATACTGTGCCACAGAGTTAGTAGTGAGTCATAACTCATTTCCAACATAAACTCTGTTGCCACTACTGCCTTAAGTGGCAAGAGCCTATTAGGAAGCCAAGCCAGTTTATATCTTCCTTGAAATAATTATACATGTGAGAAGGACAGTAGAAAATAGGTGGAAATATGTGGCAGAATACAACTTCTTAATAGCTAAGCTTTGAACAGGCACTTTGGGAAATGAAAAATAAAGCAGAGCTTAATTCTTACCATTTCAAACATATAAACAGAGCCATTTTCTCTTAATTTTTTTCCCAAATTTGAAAGCAGGTATTCAGAGGGGTGAACAGATATTATGGCAAGTATGTTAAGCTATGTGGTATCTAAACAAGATCATTCACAGCAGGAGATGGGAAAAAAATTGACAAAACACCATGTGCCTTCTTAGCAAAAGCCAGTAAGAACTGGTTTTGCCAGAATGTAGAAAACATTCCTCCTGGGCATAGTCTTGATGAAAAGAAATTCATAAGATACTAACAGATCGTTTTGAGATCTTTGGTTCCTGTGAAATATGTTAAATCTGTGAACTGTGTTCAGTGTGTAAATGATTCTAGTCTCCTGTCAGAGCAATGCCAAACACGTTCCTAGTGCTTTTATGGAGGCAAATGGGGAGAGAACATTGGATTGGGTAAGAGTTTCTTTAAATATGCACCAGGGACGCACTAAGCAAATACTGTCAACCATTAAAAAAATAAAATGCTTTTCCATATGAATGATATTCCTGTCTGCTACACATAACAATTTGTGCCTTTGGTGTAATGCTTTGTGGGTGTATGTGTTTTGTGTCTTAACCAAGCCTCTGCAAATGTGACAAAACTGTTGCAAAGGAGAGGTGGGGGATTTCAGGAGGTCTTGATATTATATTAGATTGGCAAAATCACATTGTTTCTTAAAGCCCATGTGGAGTAAATGATAGCAAAGGCTGTATTTGCTTCTATTTGTTGTGTTTAAAGTATCAGAAAATTGATTTTATGTGAAAGATTTATTTATTTAATTTTTATCCCACCTTTGTTATTTTTATAAATAACTCAAGGCATCGAACATACCTAATATGCCTTCCTCCTCCTATTTTCCCCACAACAGCAATCCTGAAAGGTGAGTTGGGCTGAGAGAGAGAAACTGGCCTAAGGTCACCCAGCCAGCTTTCACATCTAAGGCGAGACTGGAACTCACAGACTCCTGGTTTCTAGCCCAGCACCTTAACCACTAGACCAAACTGGCTCCTGTTGGATTAATTCTCTGACAGGTTTTGAAGCTGAGACAGAGCATACAGAAAGCAACAGAAGTTGAAATTTTCAGCAGGTAACCAGCTTTGGTTGTTTTATGAAGCTAAGCTGGCTAGTACTTGGATGGGAGACTCAGGAAATCCCAGGATGATGGGCCACACTGGGAAGTTGAAATAACATCCTGAAATAAGGCAATGGCAAACCATTCCATATTGTTCCCAAGAAAATTACATGGATGTGTCTGTGAAGATTCCAGAAATGGAGCTCAGCTCAAAGCTTTGGCTTACCTTATCACCCTTGCCATCTCTTTTTCTGTTAGGTATTCCTGACTCTTGCTCAATTGTTATACATCTTCCCTAGTTACTAATAGTAAATCCAAGCCACTCTGAACTGCTGTCTTTTGTTAATGATGTTCGTAAAGAAGTGAGCTTTGAAATGTTCATATATTTAATATGCTTTGGCAGATACAATTCTAGATGTTTCTTTAGGTGTACTGTGACTTGTTTTGAGTTCTACGAGCACCAGATCTAGAAACTTTGTGTTGGATATAGACTGAAAATTGGGTATAATTTAATTTGTGAGGAGTAAAATTATTGCGCTCTCTGGAAATCTGCTTCAGAAAGTTGAGGGATGCTCTAGAATCTCATGGGTGAATTATAGGGGGAAGGTTAAATTTATAAAAATATTCTCCCTTTTTCCATTGGGAGTCTTTGCTAGATCTTGGCCTATTCTGTTCTGTGGTTATAGGGCCAATCCACAAAGTGCTGCAAAATAAAAGTAGCCTTGCAGTGGTGTGAATAAGGGGAGTTATTTTTGTTTTTGTTTTAAATGCCAAAAGTCCTGGCCACCTCATTCATTTTTAACAGTATAATGGGATATTTTTTGAAGGAAAGATTAAATACTAGTTACACTTGATTCCTGCCATGGGTCTGCTGAGAGTTAAAATTCTAAACTCACTTCCAGCAGGGTTTCTACTGAAATTCTTTTATATTCCTGAATTTAATCCTCTTTCTCAAACCCTTGTCTTTGGAAAATTTGCTCTGGAATTGCTATTCCTCTCCCCCACCTGATGAAAAATACTTTGCTGCTAGTCCTGTCTCACATTAAGGGAATAAAGGGAATACATATGGCTATTTTATTATTATTGATTGTTACCTGCTGAGAGTCAATTAATGGTGGTGAGCTAAAAATCAAATCAAGAAATGCTATGATCCCAATTTGGATTGGGGCTTCTAGATTGTTTTTTTCCCTTACAGAAAAGGGAGACTAAAATACTGTACTTAGCTAGTTTGGAGCTGAAAGAAAAAGGGAAATGAATCCTTTAAAAAGTATAAGAGCTATCTTAAGAACTTATATCTACAAATATATTACTTAACTAGTATCTTCAGTTTTTTTTAAATTGATAAATATAATCAATGGATGAAGCCAATGGAGTGTTACATAGCTGAAACATATACTTAATTTGAAAGTATGCATTTGCCTGTCTTATTTTGAGAACACAATAATACAGTGCTTCATACAAGGGTCAAAACCTTATTTTTGCTTCAGGAGATAGATCCATCTATTTCTATCAGGCAATATATTTTGCTCAGCTGGAATGCATTTCAGAGGGACAGAAGAGAATGTTTAGCTCCATAATTTTTCCCAGTACTGCTGGACTCTGTAGTTTTGTGTTTCCATAGATGAGTGGGCCTTTAAAAAAAGTACAGTGATTAGTTGTGAGTTAACAAGATATTCAGATATTTTGGTAACTAAATTTTTTCAGTTGTGAGAAAGTAGTATAAATTCATTCTCACAGATTACATTAATTTGAATTGAACATATCTATAAGCTCCTAAAGTTCCCTAGTCTCCTTACCCATTTATAAAATCAAGTTCATTATGACAGGGATCTAACTGAAACTTGAGAGAAACCTGGAAATTTTGATTTTTCACTTTAGTGCTGGTAACTTCTGGGAATGAAAACATTTAGACTGCAGTCCTAGAAGTGTTTATCCAGAAGTAAATACTATTGGGGACTTACTTCTAAGTAACTAAGAAAAATGTAATCAAAGTATCATTCAGCTGTAATTTTACATCAGCTGTATTTATGAAAGTTATTATATGCAGATTATGGTATATTCCATCATACCATTGTCTTGTGCTGCATTGCTAGTGTGGCTTTCTATGCCTTCATGTTCTATATTTGTCTGCATACACCCACAAAAAGTGAAAGACATTTTGTTTTATGTCTAGACATACCATTTCTGATGTTTGATAGAAATAAATGTAAAATGTAAAAAATTCAGGCTTTGGGTTGGAATAGTGGTGTATGTATAACTCTCTTTATCCAGGTTACCATGGGGAAAATACACTGTTCAAATGACCAAAATGATTTCTTGGAGTGTTTGGAAGTCACTACTGGAGGAAGTAGAATGTACTTTCTCAGTCTGTTTGTTTGATGAACTACAGACCCCAGTTCTTAGATGGTTTCACTATCCAGCACTGTAGGAGACCTGCATATGAAGTTGTCTGGAAGAGCTTCTGTGTTACGGCAAATGTTATATGATGCAACTGATCCAAGCTACCAGAATTCGGAAAGTGATGGATTTATATTAATTGAGAAGCATGATTTACAAAAATATGGTCTACAGCATTTGATTTCTAGAAGCCATATACTAGATTTGTAACAAGCCAACCATATCTTACACAAGCTTACATAAATTATGACCAAACTAAATATAGCTTGACCCATAACCTTGGAAGATATTTCGCCATTTCAGTTTCTGCAGTCCCACACAGAAACCAAACTGAGCCAAATATGGATCTGTACTTGTGTTTGATGGATCATCACAGATCCTACTTACAAACCTGCTTTGGCAAGATTCTCTAATCCAGAGTAACGGGTGTGGTTTGGGGGTTATACTTACTTTTCTGATTGGTTCACAGGCACTTTTGTGTGTTCTTAGAGTACGTAAATAACTAGTAGTGCTCATCAGGTGTGCTACGAAATATCTGACTGCTTTGCAAAGCTTCAGAATGTTTTTTAGATTTAGTATTGCTCTTTGACCTTTGAAATAGCAAACAGACTAATTTGGGTTCATGAATTTTGAACCTGATAAGATTCTGCAGTCAGCAACATAGTGAAGCAATTTGCTTCCCACTTGCATGTTCTAAGCATAAAAAAATGGTCTGTCTAAACGATTTATGTGAAGTTTTAATTGGAATATTTTTTGTAGTTGCAAACAAAAGGGTGGGGGTATGGAGCTTCAGTTAGTATCCCTGGAATTTGGGAATCTGGTCTAATCAAGAAAGAGTCCTGTTCATTTGTGTGTGTGCAAATAAAGGCTTGTGGCTATTTACGTCCCCAGAAATGTCATTATTTATTGATTTGATTTCTCTTTCGCTCATCTCGCATATGACATGTGTGCATGTTTATGCACACATCTATAGATACAGCTGCTGCAACTGAGAATATAACAGAGTACTATAAGGCAATATGGGATGTGGTGGCGCTGCGGGTTAAACCGCTGAGCAGCTGAGCTTGCCGATCAGAAGGTCGGCGGTTCGAATCCACGTGATGGGGTGAGCTCCCGTTGCTAGTCCCAGCTTCTGCCAACCTAGCAGTTCGAAAACATGCAAATGTGAGTAGATTAATAGGTACCACTTTGGAAGGCAGGTAACGGCTTTCTGTTAAGTCATGCCAGCCACATGACCACGGAACTGTCTAGACAAACGCCGGCTCTTCGGCTTTGAAACGGAGATGAGCACCGCCCCCTAGAGTCGGACACGGCTGGACTTAATGTCAAGGGAAACCTTTACCTTATAAGGCAATGGATAGAACTAACCCAGGATCCTAAGTCTCTAGTTTGCTACTTAAGCCTGTACTTTTACCTCTCTTGCTATGGAAGTAACATTTTAGAAATACTGGCCACTAAAAGCTAAATGACTGAAAAAAAAAACCCCAAAAGCAATCAGCTTAGACTATTTTTGTTCTTAAATGATACCCTACCTCATTAGAACAGTGGGTGCTCCTTAGCCATATATGAGTTTAGATATGGTCTGGAAACCTTTGAACAAGAGTATAAATAAAATGTATTATGTATAATACATAAAATATGCAATATAATTTCTGCTTTTGCCTCCTTTCAAGTTCTGATGCTTTTTTGTAGTGCTGAACATATTTAAGACTTGGACTTCAAACATTTCCACAAGCATTTGCTATAGCATATTTGCAATAATACTCTGCATATCACATCATTAGTTAAGCATAACAGAGTTCATTTCAAATTTCTGTACATGTTTTATACATATAATGCCTCTGATTGTATAAGGGAGAAAAATACAGAAAATATTAATATTACATTAAGAGGAGAATGAAAAGGATATTCACACTGGCTCCCTGCTTTTTCAGTAAATTTCTTGTTTGAGTCATGCTTGACTTCTGGAGACTTCATGAACTAAGAACTTTTTCAATGGAATCATATAAGAAGCATAAAATTGAAAACTGATAAAATGCTTCTCTTCATCCTGAATAAAAGCGCTGTTGAAGAAAATTCAATTTTCAATTTTTCAATTTGATGTGACTGAGTATTCAGTATACTGAATTCATCATCTATGTTAAATATGGGAAGATGGGTGGTGGCAAAATTTGACAAACAAACGAACAAATGGATAACTGAATAACTAACTTAGTGTGTATAGAAACCTCCAATAAAGGCAGAAACATTTAGGAAAGTGCAACGTTTGTTGTCTGAGAGGAGAATTGATCTGTAAGTGGTTTCAGGTGTTTGGGGGCTGGTCTGGCCAAAACCAGCCCTGTTTGTCTGGAAAATCATGTCCTATACCTTGATTTGCTTCCAGTTTGCAGGATCTATTTCCAGAAAGCACCAAATCACTCCTGGAACAGCTTGATCCAAGAGGAGGTTCAACAAGATCCAGAAAGAAGTGGAACGTTCTGGACATTTCAGAGAATTACACTCCTGGATTGAAAAATGTTGCCCAAACCTAGGAGCATCTAACAATGGCAAGCATCTGCCTCCCATAAAAACAAAGCTATTGGGTGAATCATAGCAGTGCTGACTCTACAGCACTTGCCTTTTGAATTGGTATGTATTAGTGCCTTTCTTTCTCTACAGGAACTTCTAATTTTATATTACAGCATCTCCATCTCGAATCTTTCCAGGTGCATTGGAACTGCAATTCTCAGATATTTCTGCCTTAGGGTAGGCTGGTTCAGAATTCTGGGAGCTGTAATCTCAGCAAAATAATCTTATGAATGGGAGGGCTGACATCATTCAAGAGGCTACTTTCTGAACACACTGAAGAGGCTTTGGAGCTTTAATAAAATGGGCTACAAATCCAGAATTAGAGTTTATAACCCGTGTAGGAATAGAATCCTTAATCCTTACATTTTCCATTTTAAGATCATTTAACATATATAAGCTACATTGGTGGAAACCTCTATTTTATACAAAATTGTATTGGAATGGGACTAAAATTCAAAAGGGCTGCAGTTTATAGAAATGATTTTGCGAGTGATTACCCAAGTTGCAAAATATATTCATGACCCAGACAAAAAGTGCATAAATGTCATTAGCAGAAGGAAGTAAGCAAATTATTTTATTGTCAGGAAAATATATAAGCAACCAGTGCATTCATATACAACAAAACCAATCCATTTTAGCGGCACGTAAACAATAAAACTCTAGATAAAACTATACTTTATACAATTATTCTTAATTATATTTTTAAACCAAAGGACTAAGATAGCTCAGTCATATATACAGATGGTAATATGCATTCAAATATAAATCTATGTCGGTTGTAGAATGCGGAGGCTTGTTCACTACATCTGCAGAAAAAAGCATCAGAATTACACTTTTTGTGGGCACTCAATAACAAGCTTCTCTGCTGAATACAGTTGACCAATAGTGACCTGGAAAAAATAAAGGGGAGATAGTAAGTGATGTTCTGATACACAGATTTTAATTCACAGATTTCCTAGAGTAGCTCATTTGAAACTACGTGCCCACAAGAAATCACGACAGAAGCACAGTATGGCCATCTGAGGAGGAGACAAGGACAGAGAACATACTTTGAAACTGCCCAGAGCAAAACCTCAATCAGATTAACACCTGGAAAGCTGCTTCATTATTTGTTTAGCCCCACAACTTTGGCAGAAAGATACTTTCTTAGAAGCTTCATAGCTGAATGCAGATATGAATTCGGACTTCACAATGTTATTTCTAGACAGTCTACCATGAGATCTCAATGGCAGAGTTATAAAGTATGTAAATAAAAAAAGCCTATTTTATAGTCTAAAGGCCATTAAATTCCATCTTTTCTATAGGCTTTTTCTATAGGAAATTATTTTAACAGAACAAGTGAACTCTTCCAACATAAAAATCATTTGGTTTTAAACAAGACTATTTTTTATTTATTGTCAAATTTATACCTACAAGCTCCTGGCAAGCCAGTTTATACTACAATTAGTAGCACTGAACAGTAATTAGCATCAATTAAACCACTAAAATAAGTAGTAACACTGTAAGCATACATTAAATCAAAGCCAGCTATCACACAAAGTCATAGATGCTTGCTCATGCAGCTAAGTTTTTAATTTTTTTTTAGATTTTTTATCCCTTTATTATTTTTATAAATAACTCAAGGTGGCAAACGTACCTAGTACTCCTTCCTCCTCCTATTTCCCCCACAACAACCACCCTGTGAGGTTTTCTCTTCAAATCAGCCAATGAGAGCAAAATTTGCACTCCACAGACTGTTTCTAGCCAGGCCTCCTTTGTAGGTAGCATTCACAAGCCATTTGAGGAGCTCCTAGTTTGTGACCTAAGGGGCTAGTCCTTTAAGCAGGCAGGACTTGAGCTATAAGGGGATGTATATGTTGACACAAGTTCTCAATGTGGCTTGGATGGTAATGGGAAGCCAGCACAACTGAGCCAGGTATCATGTGCTCCCAGTGGGGAACACCAGACAGAAGCTTGATCTCCACATTCCAGACCTGTTCCAGTTTCTAGGTTTCCTTCAAAGTCATCCCCATATAAACCACATTACAAAAATCTGCTCTGGGGCTGGGGGGATAATCAGTTTGTGGATGAGAGAACCCAAGTCAGCCTTATCCCAGAAGGGGCAAAATTAGTAAATCAAATGCAATAAGGTCCCCCCCCCCGCCTGTCAGTACATCCACCTGAATATTTGGGAACAACAAGGGACCACGAAGTATCCCCAGGCTGAAAACATGCTTATTTGGGAGAGTGAGATTCCATCCAGAGCAAGTGAAGATCCCTCCAATTGGATGGAGTTATCACCTACAAACTTCAGTCTTTCTGGACTCAGTTTTAGTTTGTCATGCCTCACCCAGACTGCAAACTAGTCCAAGCAAGAGCTGATCACAGGTACTGATGAAGATGTAAAGGAGAAGTAGATCTGGCTGTCAACTGTGTAAAGACAGTACCCAGCTCCATGTTCACTGACAATTGCACCCAGCAGTTTAAAAAAGATGTAGAAAAGCATGGGAAATAGAACAGAATCCTGTGGTACCACATAGTTCAAAGACTTGGGGAGAAGCATAAAACCCAAACATTACTATATGAATTTGCCATCAAGTTAGAGGCTGTGCTTCTGATATCTAACCCCCTCAGGTAGTCCAGGAAGATATGATCAACGGTACCAAAAACTCTGATCCTGGAGCAAAGGCAGAGACACACATCTCCTATGGTGCTCCCTCAACAAACTGTCCATAAATGCAACCATAGCCATCTTCATACCATGCCTCAACACATGGGAGAAAACAGATGCATCTTAACCATCCATGACAAGTCAACAGTAGGTCTTCTACTCAAACACCAACCTCAGTGCAAAAAAACAAAAACAAAAAACAGATCCAGTGTGTGTCCTGCCTGGGGAGTGAGAACAGGTATTAATTGCAACAGGCCCACAGAACTTTTAACACCCATGAACTCCTATGCCAATCCTGAGAGACTAACTTTAACATGGATGTTGAAGTCCCCAAACAGCAGCAGCCTGAAGAATCTCAGCCAAAATCTGAGACTATCTCCACTAAGTATGTTGCTGAACAGTGGGATGCCTGGTATATAAACAAAATTCACAACCTGTGGTGCACATCCAACACCAGGAGCACACATTCAAATATTTTGGTCTCTTGCACTTTGGGCCTGGAAAGGAGAACGGAATTCTTTAGTGACAATGGCATCACCTCCCCCTCAGCTCCAGCATGTCTCTGCTGCAGACCCTGAAAACCTGGTGGGATGACATGGGAAAACCTGGTGGGAGAACCTGGGCCCAGATGACATCATCCAGCTCATTAAGCTAGGTCTCCATCACAGTAACCAGGTCAGCATCATCATCCTGGATCAAACACCCCAAGGAGGACAGTCTTATTGCCAATGACTTCACATTTAATTGAGGAAGAGAGAAAAAAAAGTAGGAATTACTGGGGCACCTCCCTGTCTGCACTTGGCTGAAAGCTCGATCTGATAGAGGGATGGGCTCTAGCTGTTCATCTTGTCTCCTGGATTAATTAGCCCTATCATGATATCTCCCATTCCCCAGGAACTCCTTTTTCCCACATCTTCCCCCAAATTCACGTTCTTTCTTAGAACTAAAGCCCCCCTTCAGAAAATAACTCAGAAACCTACTCCTCTACTCTAGCACAACCCTTCTTGAAATAATCATTTGTAATAATAATTAGAGTGTATTAATGTTCTGTTCTTAAAACAGCCTTTTTCCCTGCAAGCACAGCAATCTCCTAATATCACAAAATGTAAACAGCAGCCTATGAACAACACTGAGACCACTGTGACTTGAGGGACCGTTAAAGGTTTTTCAGATGTCTCTTAGCAGAGAGAGAGAGAGAGAGATGCCTGCCAGGTTGGTCTTGGATATGCCCTCAGAGCCACTGTTGAAATTTCTGCTGTGGTTCTTTTCTGAGCCTTGAAAGGGGAAAAAGGGGATTGGCTTGCAGGTGGAACCACACGCCTCCCAGTTTTCAGGTACAGCTCCATTTATTTTAATGGCACGGTAGTTTAAATAAAGCCACCTGGTTGTAAGGAGGAAAACCAAAACCACAGTTCGTTTCACTTCGGTTCTACCAGCAGGAGCTTGACAACCTTTGGACTCCTAGGTACTTTGTCAGAGCTCCTCAAACCATATGTAGTATTCCTCTGTAATAGGTATAAAAATAATATGTGCGTATAACATACCTATATCAAATTGTTTGTCTTTATTAATCAGAATTTTTCAATCTTCCTTATGTTTAAACTTACTGAGACTTCTACCAGACTAAGCCATTACAGCTGATTCTTGTTTCTACTAATGCAGTCCATATGCATGCAAGCACAGAGAAACAGCAAGGATTCAGCTCTTGTGTACCATATAATTTATTCAGGTTAAGAGATCAAATGCTAGAATGCAAAGCTGCTTCTTGACGAGAATGCATATTCTTTTGAATTACAGGTAGTCCTCGGGTAATAAAAGCAATTGAGACAGGACTTTCTGTTGCTAAGTGACATGGTTGTAAAGTGTGATGTCATGTGACCGTGCTGCTTAGCTATGGCAGTTCTGGTATTTCCAGTTGCCGTTGTTAAGCGAATCCCATGCCATTGTTAAGTGTGATGTCACATGGTTGCCTTTTATATGGTTTCTGGCTTCCTGATTGACTTTGCTTGTCGGAAGCTGGCAGGGAAGGTCACAAATGGTGATCACGTGACCATGGAATGCTGGAATGTCATAACTGTGAGCCAGTCGCTGAATGCCCTGATTGCAATCACATGACCATGGGGACACTGAGATGGCTGGAACTTCGAGGACTGGTTGTAAGTACTACTTGTTCAGCACCATCGTAAATTTGAACAGCTGCTGAATGAGTGGTCATTAAGCGAGGACCACCTGTAAATACTGACTTCCTTCCCATCTGTTTTCATGCTTCTGGAGCATGAAATATACATTCACAAAATATGATAAAGGGACACTTCTGTACCTTCACACTTGTCATGTGCATTATGTATCTGTTCCTTCACAAGAAGAATCAAGCTGATTCATGCAGTAGTATTCCAGAACTTTTGTTTGTTCCCCCTCCTCCTGTTTTGTGCAGTTGCCATTCACAGTATTTGATTTACGTACTTGCTATTCTATGGTTCAGAGGTAGAAGGACAGAGGTCACTTGTATAAATAAGGATCTGAGGAATCAATACTTCAGAGTATCAATGCCTACTCTCCTTCATGTTTTAATTTCTGTCTCATTATAATCTATGTGTGCAGCAAAATGAGAACAGGTGGTGCCATTTTACTTTGCAGACAGGGCAGTATTCAAAAATGCTACCTCCCAGATCTCTCTCTCTCCGAAACCTTTTTTGCTTTTTGTTTAAATAGCCTAAGGAAAATGTCCTAGCTAAATTCCCCAACGAGGAGAGAACTTTTTAAAGAAGCTCTCCCTTTCTGCACTCTGTAATGCAATTAATTATCTCATGCTATCATATTCTATAGCACCTGTAAGCTGTACGAATAGGTGTGACAAGTAAAGCATTCACAAATTAAACTGAGTGCTCACAAAGACATGGCAGAATCCCTGAGCCTTAAGTAACATTTGCAGAATATGATGTCCTAAGTCATAGCAATTAAGAACAGCCACACATATATGGGCACTGATAGGCCTCTATTAGCTCAAAAGGGTAGTGGTGATGTTTCAGGGAGCTGCTGGGTGTGCCTTTGCTTACACTTGGGGTTTGCAGCGTTTGCCAAAAACAAGAATGCTGAACTGCCTAATCTATGCCTGACCTAGAACATAACATTCCCTCCCCAGTACTCTTGGCAGGGGAAAAAGCTAGTAGATCAAATGTTCAAGGAAGCATTGCCCCCTTTTTATTCTCCAAAGCCTATCTCCAGCTGATCAACTCTGTGTTCAGCCAAGGAAGAATCTCACCAAAGGTAATCAATCCCTTTTTTCCTCCCTCTCTGTTCTGAAGAGAAGCTTTTCATCTGTTGTTAGAATAATACCTTGAGTGCAGGCTTTTATCATTTACTTCACTTCTAAGATAAATACACATTTCCCAATTCAAACACATAAATAATTTCCCTCTCAATAGGCTTAGTGGAATAACTGGTCACATCAATAAACACAGGTCCTTCTGCCAAGTACAATATATAGACTGGTTCACCCATGCAAGATTTCTCATTTGATATCTGCAGCTAAAACTGCACTGATTTACTCAAGGCTGGTTCATAGAAATCATTACAAGATGTAGGCATAAAGTTTTGCTTTTCTATTCATAAATTTAACTGACCAAGGGCAGATACTCTGTAACAGACAGGTCTGTCTGCAATTATATGAATACTTTTGTGTAATACCTAATAATATATCTCAAAATTTCTGGTCATGAAGCCCATATAGCATTTGCACAACATGCGTGTCATCCATAAGATTGAGGTAACATGCAAATAAAAAACTTGACAAATAGTACAAAATTATGCATTATTATACTATACTAGCAAATAAATAAATAATAATAAAAATGGTGTGAAAGAAGATGACAAAGCCTGGAATCAGGTAATAAATCAAAGGTGAGAAATGTATGATACTCGAGAAGTTACTGAACTACAAATCTCAGTTGTTGCAATCAGCATGGTCAATAGTGAGGGATGCTGGAAGTTGTTCAGGGGAGCTATGAAGTTCCCAATACTGTCATAAGTCAACAAACAATAAAGGGTTTCTTGAAGTATACTATCTCAAGTGACAGGTATGAAGTTAAAATGTTTGCTTCACAGCTGGGGTAGGGTCTATCCACCATTCATCACAAACAAATCTACTCATTTTTAGTCTTCTTCCTCATGAACCTGCCTGTATTTTAAGATTGTTAGGAGATACCTTTTTCTCTGTCCCCACTGATGGAAATACATCTGTTGGGAATTTAAATCTATGTGTTGGAAAAGTCTGTGGCTTTGGAATACCTTTCCTCGAAATGCCCATTTAGTCATCTCTCTGGAGATCTACCAGTTCCCAAGTAAATTTCTTTTTATTTATACAAGCTTTTGGCCTGTTGAGCTGATCTGTTTCATTTGTGATGAGAGCCATTACCTTCATTAAATTATTTCTTTCCTGCTTGCTTTATATATACTGGTTTATAGTTTGCTTTGTATTTTATCTGTCCTGGGCACTGATCTGTAAAAATGGGGCAAGTATTTAAATAAAACAAACATGGGAAAGCATTCAAGCATGCATTTTTCTCATAACAGTGTAAAGTAAATCAGCTCTGCAAACTTTATTCTGCTGCTATTATAAACATGGATTCTGCCCCTTGATTCTTCTCCTGATAATATGAATTGTCCTTCTGTGGTCAGCTTTTTTTAACTTACAAGAAATGGGCCAGAGCTGCAGTTTTAGCTGGCCTCCGATCTACTTCTTTACTAACAGAACACGATCTTCATCAGACTTCTGGACATCAATGCCTGGAGGTGTTTGTGGGCAAGTAGAATGTTAAATGCTTATTTCTGCTCCCTGAACAAGAACATTTTTACAAGGGTTCCAACTTTTCTTCCCTCTGGCATAACCCCTCTTCCGTTTCACTGTTTCCATAGAAACAAATAAAAAAGCCAAAAATGGAGAAAAGGTTTCCAAGTTCATAACAGGTCTGGAGCCAACAACAGTCTCTCTATGTTAAGAGTACTTTGTATTTGGTTGCTAAATTCATTCCTACTATATTTTTGGACATCAGTTTGGTAAATCTTATTTTAATGCTGACCTGAAGGAAGACAAGTTGAAATGCTGCTCCAATTAATTTAACATTGGCAAAGTGGTGAGACTTGACAAATTCTTGTATGGCAACGACAGAACTTCTAGTTTACTGCCTTTGACCTAATTACAATAAACCAAACTTGATGTTTTCAACTCTAAAATCTATTCTCATAATTCCACTATCATTCCAAGAATTTTACTATTCTAAAATCCCTCTTTGTAATCATGAATATTTTGTTATTCACAAAATGAACTTTCCCTTTTACAGCTAATGAGGTATAGCATTTATGCAGGCTTGTGGATAACATTAACATAATTCATGAACATAATTTATACTGTAAAAGAAGAAGTTGTGCATATTGATGCCAAAATACAATACAGATAGTCCTCATTTAGCAAATGGCTCATTTAGCAATCATTTGCAGTTATGACAGCGAAAAAGGTAACTTTACGACCAATCCTCGCATTTACAACCTTTGCAGGTCTGTAAAGCAAAGGAACGCTGAAGTAAGATTGTAAGCACAGTTATGGTTTCACTTAGTGACTGCTTCACTTAACAACTAAGTTGCCAGTCCCAATTGTGATTGCTAAATGAGGACTACCTGTATACACTTACTGACCAAATGGGCTATGGTACAAAATTAGTGTCAGGTGGTTTATAACAGGGTTGCTGTCAGGTGATGCTGCTGAAGAGTTTTGCAACAGACGGGATCTAATGTGTATCATTGTTGAAAGATACTGAGAATTGGTTACTTACTTGTAACTGAGGTTCTTCAAGTGCTCATCTGTGTATTTACACTAATGGGATTCAGTACCTTCTTTTGGAAATTTCTAGAGCTAAAATACTTTCTGGTGGAAGCCCTGCCCCCCATGTTGTTATTGCATCAAGCAGATCCTTTTCAAAAATGTCCTGGGATGCAAACATTTGTTTTCTTAGTTGCTAATATATAAAAGGGTAGTAGCAAACACCCTTTTATAAGAACATGGGTAGAGGGAACTCTCTATCCCTCCTGTGGAACACGTAACTGATAAACCAATATTTATCTAAAGCCTTCACCCTGTTTGCATAGAAAGAGGTAATCTCCTGATATTAAGGCCATGAAAGGCCGTATCAGAGGGAGCACCACCTGAGCAGAGTAACAGAAATAAAATACTGTTATCCATGACAATAAATGAACAGAAGAAGTTGCTGTGGGCTCAGGCAATTATCAGTCAGCTTTGACAAAACAGGCGACAAACTCCAGAAACGAGTTGAAATGGGGGGGGGGGGGGAGAGAGATTAAGCAAATCCTTAAGATGGTATTTCACTGTCAGATTTGAAAAAAATGCAATGCCTTGAGCAGTAAATATGCAAACTATAGAAAGCCCATTAGATTTTAAATCAGCTAAGAAAGGTACAAAATAGTAAATGGGTCAAATTTAGTTTGGCTTACAGAGTTCAAAAATCTTTTTCATTTCAATCTGTAATACTCACAGGATATGCTGGCCACCTGGGGGCAATCAGAATGTCCTGAGCCTGGTCCCATGTGTTTTGGCAACCATTCATGACCATAGAAGTATTGGGGAAGATACAAAATGCTTCATTCATACAAAGGAAGAGGAAAGCTTTTCTCTAGAGCAGTGTTTCTCAACCCCAGCAGATGTGTGGACTTCAACTCCCAGAATTCCCCAACTGGCATGCTGGCTTGGGAATTCTGGGAGTTGAAGTCCACATATCTTAAAGTTGCTGGGTTTGAGAAACAGTGCCCTAGAGACCCACTAGCCAATTCCTGCTCTGGTGCAGAAAAACACATTTTGGGTGGCAGTGGGGATCCATGTGAGCATACCCCAGTCTGAGCACACCTGGAATTATTGGCTGATCTAGGATCTATCTGCCTATTAGTAGCTTGGGATAGTTTATATGATCTGCCAAGGAACTGAGGCAATCAGTCAGACATATAGTTAGAAAGGCAACCCTTCCTGAAGCACTAAACAGCCCACTAGAGGGAGAAGCAGGTGTGGTTCTGCTTCCCTGACTCATTAGTATATCACACTATGTTGGCATTATTAATGATCAATAGAACTCAGTCCCATTAACAATGTTGGATGCTTCTCCTAATGTGTGAACTCCTATTTCCAGAATTCTCAGCAATGGCCACACTGGCTGGATAAACTTTGGCAGATGAAGCCAGACATCTGGAGTGCATCAAAGTTGAGGAAAGTGCTTGACTCTCACTGAGATTCCCGAGTCCCTGCAAAACTAATCTCTGTTTCCCTACTAGTGGACCACAGGAATGGCATCGCAACTCATAAATGGGCTTTATAATTAAAATAGAAACCCCAACGCCTGAGACAGCTCAAGGGTGGTTTAAGGTGCTATGCTCTGGGAGTGGAGTCTTCTCCAACATCTTGCCTCAAGGTGATTATGCAGGCAATGCACAGTGTATTTTTCTGCACTGGGGAAGCAGCCTGAAATGGCAAGCTCCGTGCTGACAACCTTGCGGCTCCAATGAATTCTTCCGGTTTCAGTCTGGTTCCTGACCTCTTCACCTGCTCCTCTGTTCTGTTTTGGCTGTAAAGGAAACTGGAACTTCAGCTTCTGCAGTCATCCCTCCCTCCCTTTTAATGTGCTGGTTGACTGGCCAATTGGTCAACCTAAAGAGCATGAAGCCTTAAAATTTAGTGGTTAAGGCCTAGAAACCAGGAGACTGAGCATTCTAGTCCTGCCTTAGGCCTGAAAGCCGTCTGGGTGACCTTGGGCCAGTCACTCCCTCTCAGCCCACCCCACTGCATGGCGTTGCTGTTGTGGAGAAAATAGCAGGAGGAAGGAGTATTAGGTATGTTTGCTGCCTTGAGCTGCATATGAAAAAAAAGGCAGGATAAAAATGTCTGTCTGTCTGTCTGTCTGAAAACCTTCCTAGTGGCTGCTGTTTCCAGGAGAGCCCTGGCTCTTCACTCACTTCCTGTCTTCACATCATGTTCTTAGGATAGTTTACAGCTCCCACACTGATCCCTACAGCTAAACCCCTTTCTCAGATTCAGTTCACTGGCCGCATCAGAGTTGCACAGATCTGGACCATCAGTAGGTGGCAGCCAAGAGATATAAAAACTCTACCTCTCTGCTGCAACTTAGTGCTTGATAGATTGCACAGGTATCTAGTCAACCCATAGCTTCAAGGAATTTAAAAGGAAAAAAAAGTTCAAATAGATTGACACTACAATGGGAAAGAAAAAAAAAGAAAGAAAAACAATTGCTGTGCATCAAGTAAACAAAGTTTGTACATGCCAATTGAAGGAGGGTTTTCATCTGCAGGATGACATCAGGAAAGGCTGGAATTTCTGCCAAGGGAACTACGAATTATAGTCCTTAGAACGTTGGGTGGTGTTGTATGGAGAGCTGGATAGCACAGACCTGCTCTAGGCATAGTAAGGGTGTGTTGTGAAGGGAGCAAGATTTAGGATGGCAGGGTAGGAGGGGAGCATGGTAAAGCAGCTGTTTGGATGTGGCCTATATGTCAAACTTTGCACTTTTTATTCCATGTGCTTTTGGCTCTGCTGCACTGGGTGCTGTTCTTTTGCACTTTTTTTGCTGATTGTATATGAAACCACTGGCTGGTGCTGCAGTGATTAAATACACTGAAACATACCACAGCATTGGGATTAGAGTTCTGGCTTGCAGTGACTTTACCATATACTTGAAAGATGTTGGCTTCCTCAGATATACAACTCCTGTTTTAGTTTTAAAATGCCTTTTCTTGTGTGTGTGTGTGTGTGTGTGTGTGTGTGAGAGAGAGAGAGAGAGAGAGAGAGAGAGAGAGAGAGAGAGAGAGATTGAGATTTCTGTTTGCTTATGGGAAGGCAAAAGGTGTGGAACATTGACCCTGAGAGCCCATGGACATCAGGTTCTTTACTGTTCAATCACTCTTTGGCATCTACCACAGCTGCCAATCATAGAGCAGATGTCATGTTCACTGTTTCAATGTATAGTATACATCATAACGTTTCACATGCCATGGCGCTGACACGCGTTTCTGTTTGAGAGGGAGCTGCTGTGAAACCTTGTGCCAAGCTCTGTATCTGTGTTCATTACAATGGAATGTGTTTGGGTTATGTTCTCTATTCAAGGACTTTTCCCGCAGACCATCAGAAACCTTTAGGAGCACCTGGGATTGTGAGCTTCGGAAGATTCTACGGGGGGAGGGATCTCATTTACACCGAGGGTTTTTAGTTTGCATTTGGCGTGCTTTTATCATTCTCAGCTTTCTCTGTGATCCTGCATACTATTCTTTAATAAATCAGATATCTTTGAATTCCTGCTCATGAGTCTGATAGTGTTTTAGAATAGGCAACCATTACAGCAGGGTACAGCTGGGATCCGAGGGGCTGGCTGCTTGCCCTGGGCAACTAAGATAACCCCAGCAAGCAGAACAGATAATATAGTTGCTTTAAAATAAAATGCTGCGTATAGCCCTGTTAGCTAAAATAGCACTCCTAATAGCACCGAATTATGTTCAAAGACAGAGAAATTGTACATTTGTGGCATACAAAAATGGTAATTCTACTAAGTTTTTTGTCATTCTGGTTGCAGAGTAAAGTTAAAAAGGCATGGAAAATGCCTCCCCATAAAGAACATGCTAGCTAGGTTCCTATGTATTTTTGCATGTCTGGAGGGTGACAAATCGTTTTGCTCTGGGCATCAAATTGTTTGCCAGACCTCATGGTTTCTGAAATCTCATGGTTTTTAAATGACCCAGTGTAAGGCTTGTTCAAGCTTGTTTGTCTAGTGACCAAACCATTTAAGAAAATGAGTAATTATAGAGGAACTCCAACATGTCCATTTATGAAAACCTAAAAAATGACATGCAAATGTCTTGGCAGATGACACCACAAAGCTTTCAGATGTCCATTGCAATGTAAACATTTGGACTGGCAAATGAAGATGAAGAAAGCACATTTCTCTCCCTGTGAGTTGCTGTAATCAGCATCATAGCCATGACTAGTTTTTATTTTACCATTTTTTTTCTTTCAAACAACCTTCTTAGGGCCAGCCTGCCTGCCATCTTCCCTCCCTCCTGAAAGTTTTCTTCTCCAATGTTCTCCCTGTCACTTTTAAGCCTCCCTCTTCCCTCTTATCTCCCAACTTCATTCTCCAGAGGTCTTCCCTGAGGTTGAATCTTAGCTACACAAGGCAGTGCTCCAAATCCTGAAATCCAAGCACTGGAAGACAGGATGTAATCAGTGGCAAATATATGTAGTGTGTTCTGTCACCATGGAACAGTAAACATCAGCAATTAGGAGAAGGATGGACACCTAAGCCAGAGAATGTGACTTTCACATAGGTTTGAGCATGACACTTTCCAGCATGGCACTCACATAAGGACACGTGGGAAAGATCAGAATGAATTATGAGAGAAGGATAGAAGCCTCTTCATTGTTTTAAGCATTTTGCACCCCTGAGCGAAACTGAGAATCAAAGTTTTATCAGTCTATAAACAATAAGAGATATTTCAAAACATAGTAACAGATCCATCAATGAGGCAGCATCTTCCCTGCAAAGGTCAAATACAAGAATCACCTCCCGAGATGGGCTTACAGAGAGAGTATGAATAACTTCATTTATTAGTCAAATGACCATATCAGAAATACAGAGAGAGTAGTAAGTGCATGCTCACACAACAGCAGCTACTGTGGCAGTTATCTTCATAGGGAAAATAAAGACGGCCACTAACTACATCAATCCCACGTGATTATATAAAGCTTATCCCAAAGACAAAGAAAGCAAAGAAGAACAGAATTCAATGTAAAAGTTACAAATACCTCAATGACCTGCTTTCACTCATATCAAGTCAAACCAATTAGCTTCAGCTGTATTAATGTTATATGCATATTTCTGCATGTTTAGGGTAGAGTTGGGGAGGTGGTTATCGATTCTGGTAGAAAACCAGCCATTATCTTAACCTTTGTTTTAATACACTGGACTCTTCAGAGAACACGGCAAAGAGCTAAGTTTACAGCAGCTTGCATGCTTACATTTGCAAATGTGATTACCAACTGAGAGCCAGTTTGGTCTAGTGGTTAAGGTTCTGGGCTAGAAACCAGGAGTCTGTGAGTTCTAGTCCTGCCTTAAGCATGAAAACTGGCTGGGTGACAGTGGACCAATCACCTTCTCTCAGCCCAACTCGGTGCAATGTAGACTAGCCTCCTCGTGGTGCACCCTGGGCAACGTGACTTGTCACAGCTAAATAGTCTACACATCTGGCTGCTGGACTTCACAAAGATTTCCCAGCAAGAAAAAGCAGCATGAACACCGAACTTCTATGCCATATGATTAAAAACAAAAACAAAAAAACCCAACATCACTGGAATGCCAGTTTACTGGGAAAAGCTCTGAGATCTGTCAAAGCTTGCTGAACAATGCCGTAATTAATCTATAGGATCCTTTTGTATATTGTTGCCCAAAGGCTCACATACATATGCAGGATCACACAAATAGCTATGCCTTTCTTAAGCAAGGGAAAATGAGCGTGGGAAAAAAGATACCTATCCATGCTTGTTTAATTTAAATCCTAAACCCATGCATATTTGAAAATAAGTTCTGGTGAGCTCAATACAATTTCAACACAGACCTTGTTTGTGGATAAATCCGATTTTAAGAGTAGTATTAAACTTTGAATCAAAATGAGTAAGATTACACTACAGCCATTGGTCTGACAACACATATTTAAATGTAGGATTCCCAATATTTTGATTGGCTATTAATTCTATACCTTTAACAAAGTATGCTTGTCCTTATCTACTAGTCTTTAGTAATGCTTATTTCCATAATGAAAAAAAATGCATAAGTCTATCTGTTCCTTTAATATCATTTTGAGCTGCAGAAGATACACAGCCATAGGTCAAGCCATACATTTCTAGCCATGGCCACTCCACTTGGAAGTCAGTCAGTCCCTATCAGTTCAACAGATGTAATTCTGTGCATGTGGTAGGACTGGGTGATAAGAGTTTACAAATTTTATTCTTTATCTTACATGCTTTTTGTTGATTTTCCAGCAAACTCAGTTTTGAAAAAAAAATATTTTGGATGTTATTTAAGGTGAAATAATATGTCCTGCTTCATTTTTTTCAAGTCCATATTTCTTTCTCATTTCCCCTGAAGTGATTTACTGGTGTAATCCAAATCTTAACTCCACCTCCCTGTAATCAGACACTGGAGTAGGTGAGAATAACATGTGGAATGCTTGTCCCAAGTCATTTTAGCTGAGAAATAGTTTATTGTAAGTATTTTAGAGAGCTAGCTTATTTTTTAAAAAGACAATTTCCGCTGTTTTTCCAGACAGCATATAGCATGAGTAAATATAAGTGTCTGGACCTTCTGTGACCATTAACTTTTTATCTTGCTGACATTCAAGAGGTCATGTGTAGCCTGCAACCCCTCTTTTCTCATCTTCCGGAGAATTAAGAATTCATCTTCCAGAGAATTAAGAACTGAAATTTCTACAATGCAAATAGATACTCACTTAAAGGCTTGGATTCTAAGTTGTTCCTCTGCTCATGTAATTTCTGCAACCTGCCCCTCAATTTGTAGCCCCAAACTGTGATCCCAAGAGTCTCCCAGCCCCTAGAAGCAGGTTTTCTGAAGTCACACAGAATTGTAAAACAAAAAGAGTTGTCAGGGGAACTGGCAAACAAAATCACGCTGAGTCATAGCTGCAACTCTAGTAACTTTATTGGTCATGACATATACAGAATCTTGCCAGACTAAAGGTTCCTTAACTGAGCTAAAGGGAAAAATACCCTTAAGAATCTAGGGCAGTGCTAGTCTAACTTTCTTCCTCAGCCCCCCCACACTCTCCAAGCTGTGCAAGCTTGTCTGCTGGAATGTCTCTCTCCTCCCTCAGCTCTGAGCTCCATTACAGGAGTAGATGGTAAGCCTCCACTTTTGAAGATGAAGTTGTCTTTTCATTTTGAGAACAGAAATTTGGATTCAAGCTACTCAGCCTTATGGCTAATGCCATCAACTATTCCAATCAAAGTTACTTGTGTTAACAAAATCCACACTGTCTACAATGAAGTTTATGATTTGCTCTACAATTTTGTGGCCAAAGTGGCATGATTTCAGATAATATTAGGAAGGAAATGCTCCCCACCTGAAAAAATGGTGTTTGACACTAAATGAAGCCCTGTTTACATCATGACCCCCATTTGCCAGCTCTTGCAAGAGGTGTTTCACTCTTTCGTATGTATTGTAAAAAGCCAATACAAATTATAGCTGAAGGCAGGTTGGCAGAATTACACAGAATTTTCTAAAGTGTTTATTAAGGAAAATAACACCAACACCACAATACCTATAGTACTACTAATGATGGCACCACTATTGGCAACAATGATGATAATAGCAATGATGATAACAGGGCTACTGAGAGTAGTAATAACACAGCACAATTCTGAATGCTGAATGTAGCACCTGATTTGAAAAAGGATGACCATTTCTAGACTAATTATTGCAATGGCTGGATTTAACACGAGGTGGTTCTCATGCTGATATGGTTAGCTAGCTACCAGATCCCTCAAAAACACAAGTACTGATGATGAACTGGGAAAGCAGAAGATTCTATCAACTGTGGCTGACTAGGATCATTGTCACAATCTCTAATAGTATTTCTATTCTAAAAAATTAGTAAGTTTAGAGGAAGTTATTCATGAGTAATTAATATTTATTATACATGTAGACCAGCATCCTATTCATGAATAAATGTATTAACTGTTGCAACCTAAATTTCCATTTTGAACCCAAATGCCTTTTTAATACTGCCAATATACCGACTCATCAAGTCATACTGCAATATTTTTATTACAACACTATGTATATTATAATGTATAAAATGTAGATAAATAGCTTGAAAATCAGCCATTTCCCCTTTGTTTACTGACTTTTCTTATGACAGGATCCATGTAATGTTGTACATTCTTTTATGACCTTGATTTGGTCTAATGCAAGTATATTGCCTTATTATGAATTTTTGACAAGATAGAAGAACACTCTAATCAGGGCGCAAAGGCATAAACACCAATTTAAACTATTACTCTTTGGGTTTCTATTTTACTGGAAACAATGAACAATATCTTTATAATATAAGCTTGAACAATATGACAAACTGTTCAAACACTCTTAAAACAGTATCTTCAAACCTTCTGACCTTTAGCCTTCTTCATTGTGGGAAGCCCATACTGTATTCTTCATTAATGAGAAAAATAATGCATTATATTTTTTTTAAGGTTTCAAAGTGTGTTTTATTTACAGAACTCCCTACATTAGGGGGTTTGCCCTTCATTTGCCCATGTTTATATGAGGAACTTATATAGAATAGCACAATTTTTCATAACGCAAATCCACTTCTAATGTATTTACAGATATCTCAAATCACTTTTTTACAAAGGAACACAACGCCTCAGAAATTGGGGTATAAAAAATAAAAATTGATTTGATCAGGAGTGCGCACAGATGAAATGTGCATACAATAGGGCATACAGAATTAGTAAAAACCTCCCTTCAGAGGACCAAATATACTGTATTTCTTAACTTAAAATTCAGTATAAATCCCTCTTAAAAGAAAAGAAAAAATCAGCACTGAAGGCGTCCTGGCAGAAACTTATCCAATCAGTCAGGATGAGAGACTCATCCCTTTTCTGGTATATTACCAGAGGGTTGGGAAAATCGCTGACCCCTCAACTTAATCAGGTACCAACTCAAGCTTGGGAGGAATATTTTAGAGGGTTATATGTAGACTCAGCCAGCACTAAGAATGAAAGTCAGATTGATTTGGAGCAAGTTCATAATTGGTCACCAGTTTCGGTCCAAGTGGTATCCCAATTGATCGAACCTCTTAAGGTCAACAAGGCTCCAGGTGCTGATTGTGTTATGCCTGAAATGATTAAAAAGAACTCTAGTTGGTGGCCACCTCTGTTAGCATCTTTATTCACATCTATAGACCAGACTGGTCACATCCCAAGAGACTGGGGGATGGCAATAATTGTCCCAATTTATAAGAAGGGTAAAAAGGGTAACAAGAATGAGCCATGCAACTATAGGCCCATCAGCCTTTTGAGTGTTGTCAGCAAGTTATATGCCAAATATTTAAATCTCAAACTACAAGACTGGATTGAAACAGAGGGCATAATTCAAGATGAACAGGCAGGTTTCAGAGAAGGGAGATCAACAGTAGATCACATACTGGTGCTGCATCATCTTGTACAAAAATATATATACAAAAAGAAATCATTCCTCTTTGTAGCCTTCCTTGATTTTAAACCAGCCTTTGACTCAATATCCAGAAATGTTCTTTGGGAAAAATTAAAAATGTAACTATCGATAGGCGCCTTCTCTACCTCATGCAGAAATTATATTCCAATTCCACCTTAAGAGTGAGGTGTAATCCCCACAGGACCCTCTTTGGCACAGTAAACGTGCAGAAATGGGTGCAACAAGGATGCATTCTTGCCCCCTCCCTTTTTAATCTCTATATTAATTCACTGGTGGACTTCTTACATAACATGGATATTCACGCACCCAATCCAGCACAGTGCAAAATTCCAATTCTCCTATATGCTGACGATGCTGCTTTAATTTCACAAACCCCCATTGGATTGAAAAGAGCAATTGCAGCAACACTAAGGTACTGCAGACAAAACCATTTGGTTCTCAACTCTGATAAATAAAAAATTCTGTTTTTTGCTAAGAGAGCTAGGCAGTATTCCTGGAAAGTAGAAAGGCATAAATGAGAACAGGTTAATGTATTTAAACACCTTGGGGTGGTCTTCCACTCAAAAGGTACTTGGAATGCACATCAGAATTACGTAGTGCAATCAGCCCTTAGGTCAATGAATGCCACTAAATGTTTTTTTTTACACTGATGGAGGACAATTAGTACCTGAGGCTTTAAAACTTTTTGAGGCCAAAACATTGGCTCAAATTCTTTATGGGGCGCAAATAGGAATTTATATAAAGAAGGTGCCACAGCAAACAGTGCAAACAAAATTCCTGCTATTAATTTTAGCTGCACCCAATGGCACATCAAATGCCCAGTTAAGGCTCGAGACAGGAATGCTGTCAATGCAAGTGAGGGCCTGGAAGTCAATGATAAATTATTGGCCAAAAATCTAATTTTTCCTAGTTGGCTTAATCCCTCTAGTTCTAACATAACTTCTCTTCACTCTGGAAGCAGGCAGTAGAATATAAGCTGGCTTCGTATGGACTCTCTCACTATTCTTAGTATTGTTAGGCTATGGCCAAGCCAAACAACTAGTCATCCAAAGAATAAGGGACATGGAGTTCCAGAATGAACTTAATAGGCTCCCACAACATAACAGAATTTGGATAAACAGGGGCATATGGGAACCAGCAAAATATTTGCTAAACCTAACCTTCCCTAAACTGAGGATTGCATTCTTCAAAGCTAGATTCAATATTCTTCCATATATATATTAACTTTAATTTTATATTTCCTAATGTTCTAGGCTCACACCACTAAGGTAACAAATGTATTAATATAGTAATAGCAGAGTTGCCCCCCAAAAGATATTGCATTATAAAAATGGATTAAAAGCTAAGGCAGAAACCATTAGAAAGACAGAGCAAAACTAAGCCAAACAGAATCTTTTGCTCATTTGGATTTAGTAAATTATCTCATATAATTAGATGTCTAATTTATAAACAATGAGTCAAGCTGTGAGGAGATGCTAACAAGAAAGCTACATTTTCGCAGAGTGTTATTATCCAGATCTATTTGAAAAGGGGGTTAGATTACTGATATCTTGGCAACTGTTTGTGTTTACTTTAGCACCCCATTCATCTCTAAGTTTGTTTAAGCCAGGGATTCCTTGATTCTCTTGCTAACTGCCTGGTGATCCAGTGGGTAAGTGGCTACCCAATTTCTTAATAAAAGAAGAACATACAAATATCCTGAAATGGCAAACTGCCATCCTCTTTCCAGATTCTGAGAAGTCTACAAGACATTACTAGATTATTTAGTACATTTCTAATTATGAATTACCATCTGTTTAAGAACTGCAAACATACAGAATCAATTAATACATATGGGTTCATTATAGCATAGATATATTTCAAGAATGACAGCATATTAGAACTGGGGACATTCTTCTACTGATATTTGCCTGAATCTATCAGTACAGGATGATAATTAATTGAGGACATAAGAATAAAGAAGGCACTATTTTTGTATGCAGCAGTTGCAAGTAACTATATCACAAGCCATTTGTGTAGAACTGTATTTAATTTGTGTCTTCACTCTCAATATCCTTTCTTCTGTGTAGGAAAGAATCAAACATTTACCCACTCCTCTAGTCAGTATATCAATGTTATCCAACACAGAGGCAATAAATTGATGTTGAAATGAAATCCCTGCATGGCTCTGTGACTTATATACTGTAGCTAAGATACCAATTATCAATGAATCCCCTTCTTTGGTACTGTGAAACATTTCCAAGCACTGAGTGTTTCAGCCTACATAGATCCACATTTTTAAAATGGGGTTAAGCATGTCAAGTAATATATGTTCATCTTTGTGGACTTATTTTTAATTTAACTTCACAGAACTTAAAGAAAAGGAGCGTATCAGCCAACAGATGGCAGTATTTCACTTTCATAGCAATTCCAAATTTTCTTTGTAAAAGGAACAAAGAAATGCCTCTCACATACATTTATATGGTTATATCCATTATGAAACATATGCATAATGAATGTACAACCCACTAGTATATATACACTTATCACACTAAGAAGATTCTGTTTTAGCTCTCAGTTAAGACTATATTCTATCCATCCATTTCAAAAGTTGAACATCCTTTGATAAATCACGTTACAAATTTCAGTTGAACTTAGGTTTTGAAATGATAACCACAAGTTGTGTGGGAAGAAGATCCTTAATGCAGTAATTCCACAGGTAGGTATGATTTGCTTCGATTCACTGGCACCAAATTTAGAAAAAGAAAATCTTGCATCGTAATTTCAAAACATTTACTGTACATTTGGAGAGAATAATGTTATAAAGAAACTTTGTTTAATATTCTATTCAAAACTATTCTGCATTCAAGATTTCCAAATTCATATGCAGCATTTGCTTAATTCAGTACAAAATGAAGACTCAAAAAGACACTGGAGCTAGAGTATATATTTACTTCAGCTTTAAATAACTCTAGCTGCATCATTATGAAACATTTGAAGTATAGAAAAATGGTTAGAACCACATTCCTGAAAGACTAGAATCCAATTAGCGGTCCTCTAATTGGATTTTAGAATTATATAATCCTAATGATAACTATTTTGATTCAAATGCTGCAGACGGATAATTCAGGTCTACTTTCTACCATATATAGGGAATAATACTCCTTTTATCACAATTGCTGGACATTGGTAGCCTGTTCCTTCTTCACAGTTCTCTTTAAATATCGCCAGCATAGCAATGGCTAGAGTTCTGAACAGAACCCAGAAGGCCTAGTATACATTCATGTTTAACTTTGACAGCTGGATGATAGACATTACTATTCAGTAGTCTTTTCTACTAAACCAACTTCACAGGGTTACTGTAAGAAAAAACTGAGGTGAAGGGTCTATGTATCTTACCTAAAAGTTTTCCAAAGCTTTAAGTTAGCTAAAAATGTAATACAAAAAATAAAGAAAAGCAGAAATACAGATTAACTGTGCATGACTTAAATATAAAATTGGGGCTTTACAGTACCCATATTGTTGTTAGATTCAAAATAAAGATAACAATGATACAATAGAATATTAGTCAATTGTCTATACAGTACTTCTCTTCCCAACTAAATATGTCTGCATGCATTTTAGATAAACTCAAGACCCTTATTTAAAAGTATATGTGTAAGAAGCATAAATACTGGATCACAAATATATCCAACAATTTATTGGAGTTGCTTAGAATAGCAATATCCTCATAACTTCACTGAAAAATGTCAATTTTCAAAAACACATATCCTTCTTAGCCCCAACAGTCATACAGTTAAGTTTGCCAATTCCGTGTTCCCTTTAAAATTGGTTGTGTTGAAAGCCTAACCAAAGTCAGGCAGGAATGGCTCTCTTATATGTAATATATCACACGTCAAGGCCCATTAAGACACTTAGAATATGGTTTTTAAAGAAAAAAAACTGTTCAAAAATAATTAAAACAATCTAAATAGAAATGAGTAATAATCATAGAAGTTTAAAGCATACTATAAAAATACTTAAGTAGCAGTTAGTGGTCAGGGAAAAAAATAAAAGGAGCAAAAAGGAACAAAAGTAAAAGCTGCTTGAATGCTTTTTCTTGTAGAAACATCTTTTCCCCTGTTTTTAATATTTCATTTTTTTTTCATTTTTCTTAATCATATTAAATATCATATTTTGAATTCTTACTTCAACCTTCACCTCAGGGTAAGCTTATGCAACAGCAATAATATTAATTTTTAAAAGGTCAATAATGTAGATGAGTTAGAGATTACAAAAAAAAGTTGTGTTGGCTTCAGATTAAAATGGCTGAATGTAGTTTCCTTTAAAAACCGTGGCAAGTGAAACAATGCTAACTTTGAAACTATGGATATTAATAAGGTGTCTTTAAGGTTTTTACATCAAATAAATTGTCTAGATTTGGTCTTGGAACATTACTCAAACACCACAACCTAAGACATCTGCTAATCTTATGGGAGGAACAATTACAAAACAAGCACTAGAAATATATTTGACTCCTGTAAAATAATAATTCAAACTAACTTCAAAGGCTTATTATTCGCTGTGTATATTAAAATAATTCTTTGTAGAAAATATTTAACACTGTTGAAATACGCAGAGAATCATTATCATTCTCTTTTAATAGCACTGATATTACTATTATAATTTCCTATGTGGATTACTAACCAGCAGCATAGGTTATTTAATGTAAACATCACCTCTACTTGAACAAGTGTGTATTCACAGTGCTTAAACATTATCTTGGTTAACATTCATAAATGTAAGGTAGAATCGAAAGATGTGATACGTGCTCAGAGAAATGTATCAAGGTTAACACAGAGCTCCTGACTAAACATTTTACCTGTCTTTTTAGAGATAGCCATTTCCTGAAACAGATACCCTGTCTCCATTATTCCTGGACTTCCCACCACCTGGAGATTCCAAGAAGTTAATTCTAAGGCCCTTGAGGAGCCAGCAGACCCCAGCCCTGTTCCCAGCTTCTACCTCTATCTATGAAGAAAACCTTCTTCTATTTCCTGCAGGAGTGAGAGGGGCTGGGGGAATCTGCTTCGGGAACATCTCTCCCTCATGGGTATTTATGAGGGATGTCTGAGCATCTGTCCTACTCTGCGCCTGTCAACTGGCAAAGAAGGTTCATTCACAAAACAACTCTTGGTGACTGCCTGGCTGTTCTGATGGAGGCTGAGGCTCTAACCCTTTAGGTCATGGGTGGAACTCTACACATATATTTCTGTTACCAAAAACTAACATTTAGAGAGCCCGCACACAGTCCTGAGCAAAGTATTCCCCTTCCCACAACTCCTATTAACTCTGGAAGAGAAAACTTAAACTGGTGAGATTGAGCCTATATATTTCCTCCTCTGTAGATAAAAATCAGCTTCACCTCTCTGAGTGTGTGTGAAAGAGAGAGCTAGAGAGCACACTTGTAGTCAAACCTATAATTTGAGGGGGAAAGAAATACATTTACACTCATTACTAGAAGAGTACACAGTTATCCAGGAACATGCAGTTTGATAGCACAGCCATTTCTGTAAGCTAAAAGGCACAAAACAAGGTGGATCAGAAGACGTTACAGCAGATGGAGAGCTGACATTGAAAAGACAAACCGTGGGTCTCATCTTTCACCTTTCACTCTTTGTGGTCAATGATATAAAATGTATGGTATTGAACTATTACTTCCAAGTTTTTGTGTTTAGCAAAGATTTAAGGGAGGCAATACATGCTGTGTGTGTGTGTGTTCTTTAATTTTTGGGCCTTCTCAACAGACCCATTTTGCTTTTTATTTCAATTTTCAAAATGTACAAAAATGCTGCTGCTAAATTATAGTAGCACAATTTATGCAGTTTCTTGTGTGTGTGTGTGTATGTGCGTGCACCTTCAAGTCAGTTTTTGACTCCTGGCAACTGCCTGGATTAGTCCTTGCAGTTTTCTTGGCAAGGTTTTTCTGAAGTGGTTTGCCATTGCCTCCTTCCTAGGGCTGAAAGACAGTGACTGGCCCAAGGTTACCTAGCAGGCTTTGTGCCCAAGGCGGGACTAGAACACATGGTCTCCCAGTTTTCAGCCCGATGCCTTAACCACTACACAAACTGCCTCTCATGGGGATCTTTTGTTGTTTATTCGTTTAGTCGCTTCCAACTCTTCGTGACTTCATGGACCAGCCCACGCCAGAGCTTCCTGTCAGTCGTCAACACACCCAGCTCCCCCAGGGACGAGTCCGTCACCTCTAGAATATCATCCATCCACCTTGCCCTTGGTCGGCCCCTCTTCCTTTTGCCTTCCACTCTCCCTAGCATCAGCATCTTCTCCAGGGTGTCCTGTCTTCTCATGATGTGGCCAAAGTATTTCAGTTTGGCCTTTAATATCATTCCCTCAAGTGAGCAGTCTGGCTTTATTTCCTGGAGGATGGACTGGTTGGATCTTCTTGCAGTCCAAGGCACTCTCAGAATTTTCCTCCAACACCACAGTTCAAAAGCATCGATCTTCCTTCGCTCAGCCTTCCTTATGGTCCAGCTCTCGCAGCCATATGTTACTGCAGGGAACACCATTGCTTTAACTATGCGGGCCTTTGTTGTCAGTGTGATGTCTCTGCTCTTAACTATTTTATCGAAATTTGTCATTGCTCTTCTTCCAAGGATTAAGCGTCTTCTGATTTCTTGACTGCAGTCAGCATCTGCAGTAATCTTTGCACCTAGGAATACAAAGTCTTTCACTGCTTCTACATTTTCTCCCTCTATTTGCCAGTTATCAATCAAGCTGGTTGCCATAATCTTGGTTTTTTTGAGGTTTAGCTGCAAACCAGCTTTTGCACTTTCTTCTTTCACCTTCATCATAAGGCTCCTCAGTTCCTCTTCACTTTCAGCCATCAAAGTGGTATCATCTGCATATCTGAGATTGTTAATGTTTCTTCCAGCGATTTTAACTCCAGCCTTGGATTCCTCAAGGCCAGCTTGTCGCATGATGTGTTCTGCATACGAGTTGAATAGGTAGGGTGAGAGTATACAGCCCTGCCGTACTCCTTTCCCAATCATGGGGATCTTAGAGGCTGCAAAAAAGAGTTCACCTAATCTAGGTGTGTCCAACTTGTTGGCTTCCCTGGGTCACATTGAGTGAAGAGGAATTGTCTTGGGCCACACATAAAATATATAATATAGTTAATGTATATAAGTAATAAAACTTCATTTTTTATTATAAAATTTTTAAAAAGAGGGCAACATAAAACTAGTGGGATATTTGACTTTCTTTTTGTGAAACTAATGCATCAATGTCTGGTTCGATGAAAGTGGTTGCAATTCTCAGTGAGTTCTCAAGGTGTTCATCAGAAATTTTAATTCTAATTTTACTCTTCATGTGCTTCATCCTTGAAAATAGTTGCTCACAAATGTACGTGCTGCCAAAAAATGATGTCATGAATAAGGCGTGATTGTGAAGCGAGGGATACTTTTCTCTAGGAAGATAGGTTGTATAAAAGTCCAGTAGGGAGACATGATCAAATTTTTCTTTGAATTGAATGTCTGATTGCAACTCTATGCATTCCATTTGAAAATTCGGAGGTAATGTAGTTATGTCAACTGAAAATGGAGTCGAAAATATACCAAAATATTGGTGATTTTTCCGGAAATCTTGAAACCTGTTCTCAAATTCCTGTATCAAACTGAAAAGCAAGGCTGCATATTTGTCGCTGTTCACAGGACTGTGTTTAGCCAACGTATTAAAATGTATAAAATTATTTTCCATAACTTGAGCTTGCCATACTTGAAGTTTCATTTCAAACGCTGTTATGGTTTGAAACATTGCAGTGATAAGTTGGTTTTCACCTTGAAGACGCACATTTAGCTCATTTAAATGAGGGGTCACATCCACCAAAAATGCTAAATCTGTGAGCCATTTTTCATCTTCAAGTTCTGGCACAAATTTTCTTTTTGATTCCATAAACGACTTGATTTCATTTCGCAAATCATAAAATATTTTCAGCATTTTACCCCGACTTAGCCACCGTACTTCAGAAAAGTAAAAGATGTCCCCATAATCAGCATTCATACTTTTAAGGAACTCCTGGAATTGGTGATGATTCAGTCCCTTGGCCCTTATGAAATTCACTGCTTTGATGACAATTTGCATGACATTATCCATTTTTAAAGCTTTCGCGCATAAATTTTCTTGATGTAGAGATACTTCATCAAGTTGCCGGAGGAACTTGCATCGTTTTCTATCAATTTTGTAAGTCCCTCATTTTTACCAACCATCGCCAGGGCACCATCAGTAGATATACCAGACATGTTGACAATGGTTAAAGAAAATCTCTTTAATGTCATTTTTACTGCTTCATACAAATCAAGAGATTTAGTTGTGTCTTTTAATGGCACCAAAGAAGCCATTTCTTCAGTGAATTATATTCGTTATCAATACCTCTAATAAAAATGGCAAGTTGAGCTGTATCTGTAGCATCAGTACTTACATCCATTGTCAAAACATAACATTTGAAATTAGCAGCTTTACTCTTCAAACTTCTTTTGATAGATTTTCCTACTTCTTCAATTCACCTGGCTATAGTCTGGTGGGACAAACTAATTTTAGGAATATCGTTTTTTTTATCAAATTGTATCTGCCACGCTTTCCATATATTGCTTAATAAACTCACCATTGGTAAATGGTTTTGAAGTTTTTGTAATTAGATTTGCTACCAAATAACTAGCTTTTATAATAGAGTCCTTTTGGGTAGTGACTTTTTAAAAAAAAAATTGTTGAGACAACAGACTTTTTTCCCATTCCGCTAATTTATCTTTACAACAAATTCTTTTGATACGTGTCGAATTTGGCAGCATGTTTTTCCGTATAATGCCATTTCAAATTGTAGTCTTTGAAAACTGACACATTTTCCCTACAAATTAAGCATAGTGCCTTAGTATTAGTCTCAACAAAAAAGTACTCATCTGTCCATTTTTTGTTGAATACTCTTCCTTCATCTGTGATTTTTCTTTTTTTCTTTTCTTTTTTGGGTTATGTTTTCTGTTGAAGCCATGCTGGAATAAATTTTTTTAGGAATAATTTTTTTTTTTTAAGAAATAACACAACAAGCCCATCGTAAATTGTTGGGTAGGCAAATAAACCAAGTGAAGTTTAATAATCAAATAAGAGTGTAAAATGGGTGGACTTAGGAGCGACCAACACTACATGCACGACTGCATTCTGGACCAGTTGTAACTTGTGCATGGTCCTTAAGGGCAGCCCCATGTAGAGCACATTGCAGTAATCCAAATGAGTTGTAGCTGAAACACCATCATCTGAGCAAAAAATTGTTGGAGTAAATTTATATTTCACTGCTGCCATGGTAGATCTCAAAAAGTCCGTATCAGAATACAAAATGTGAGATTTGGTACTTTCATGAATTCTGGGGCATTTTTCCCTCTTAAGAATATTTAAAAAAAGAAAATCAGTGTCCTATTTTATTTTGGAGATCCATGGACATAGTCTAGGGGCCCTGATGATCCATGACATAATGGATCTTGGATTTATTAGTTGCAACCAAATCATAAATTACTCAGCTATTAATTGGTTAGGCCTGGTGAGAAATGTAGAGGAAAACAGGAAGAGAACTGAAGGAAACAGAGATTATTGCTATTAACATAGACTTCAGCTGCTTTCAGATAAGTGTTGTGTAATTATCCTTCTTCAACATCAGACCTATAGTATTGACATCATTGGGTCCCCTTGAAACTTCTTGATCTGGACTGCTAAAGAGCCAGCAAAAGCTGTTTTCTAGCATCAAATGAGATGTCAGGGACACAGAGGAGCTAAATCTATCAAGTGCAATGTGGCTTAGTTCCCCATTTTTCTACTTTTGATATGTACACTTTCATAATTTCTCCCCAAGGGAGACCTCCAGTGCCATGTCTTCCAAACCTCTCCTTTGGGAGGAGAGGGCTGGGTAGGCAGCCCCCTGACCTGGCTTCCCCACGTGAGGACCCCTCCCTGGCTTCACATCCCCAGATGGCTGCAGTGCGGGCAGCCCTGGAAAGGAGGGCCAATCCTTTTCTAGCCGAAAGGGATCGGCCCTAAATTCCTTCTTCCGCCCTCCCCGGAGACCTCCAGCGCTGCATCTCCCAAACCCCTCCTTTGGGAGGAGAGAGCTGGGCAGGCAGCCCCCCACCCTGGCTTCCCGGTGCAGAGATTCATAGGCTAAGCCTCTTCAGCCCTGCCAGGAAAAGAAAGCAGGTCCACCTCGTGCTTCCAGCCCATTGCTGCAAATGTGTGATGGCACGCTTGCCCCAGTGGCAATCTGGGGCTGGCCAATCAGTGACTCGCTTCTCCACCTTGTGGCTTGCAGTGCACCCACTGCCCTTCCCAGGCCTCCTCTTTCTTCGACACCCAAATCTGCCCTCTGCTGCGCATGCCTTACCCCACACCTTCCCTTGGCTGCTGTCACCTGCTGGGCCAATCGCAAGGTATGAGTTGTGAAAAGAATTGCAAAATAATGTTTTGGGGCCACATTACTAGCTGTTCAGGGCCGCATGCAGCCCGTGGGCCGCTGGTTGGACATCCCTGACCTAATCTATAGTCTAGTCCAATACATCTCTTTGTCCCCATGCAATAAAGTAACTAAGAAACTAAAACTGAATTATTTGTCCAGGTCACTCAGAATCCAATGTACCTCAATCTGGAATCAGCATGTAGTGACAAATTTGGAGGATCGCATCAAACTTCGAAGAGTTTGCACAGTGCATTAAAGGATACATTAAAAATAACAATTCTGTCTGGCACTGTGTACAACAGCATAACCATTAGGGAGATACCCACACTTTATGCATATTCACTCCTTCAATGTGTTTTAAAGGCCTCCCTCTCTCACTCAGCAGGCAATAGTGCTATAATACAACATAGAAATTTCCTTGAAAATTTTTATTCCTTCAAAAAACAAAACAAAACTGGAGGAATTAAAAGCAATGGGGATTTAAAATTTCAAGCAGCAATCCTTGGAGAACTGTAGTTGCATTTGAGATGTGGTTGGGGATGTTTCTGTCATTGGTCTTGGATGGGTTAACACTTCCCCATTCTTGACTGTTGCACAACTTAGGGGTCCTTCTGGACTTGCAGCTACTGCTCGAAGAACAGGAGGCAGCTGTGGCCAGGAGGGCCAGTTATATCCCTTTCTTGACCTGGGAGCCCTTCAGACAGCTACTCATGCCCTAGTCACCTCATGATTGGATTATTGCAATGTGTTCTAATGGGGCTGCTCTTGAAGACCATCTGGAAGCTACAGCTGGTACAAAATGCAGCAGTGTGAGCAGTAATGAGTGCCTTCCAGTATGCCCATGTGTCATCACTGCTACGAGAGCTGCATTGGTTGGCAGTTGGCTTCTGGGTACAGCTGAAGGAGCTGGTTGTTATCTATAAAGCCCTTTATGGCATAGGGCTTGAGGGACTATCTATCTCCAACTGTTTCTGTCCTCCCAGTAATTATAGCAATGCGGGTATGCTCCAGGTCCCCACTGTTAAATGTTGTCATCTTATGGGACCAAGGAAACGTGCTTCTTTGTCACAGCTCCCACCCTCTGGAATAGCATCCCCCTCGAGATACGGACAGTGCCCTCTCTCCTAGGGTTCCAAAAAGCACTTAAGACTTGGCTTTGGTCTCAGGCCTGGGGTTGATGTGTTTGTAGGGCCCCTCATTTGGTTTGATTTGTTACTGTTTGATTCTTTTAGTCTGGGCTACCTGTGGCGGTGTATGTTTTTAACAGTTTTTATTGTTTTGTATTTGTATTTGTAAGCCGCCCAGAGTCTATGGGAGGAGACGGTATAATAAATGTATAATAATAAAAAATCTGTTAATAATCTCTAAGTACCTTTTACTTTTTAACCAAGTACAGTTAATGAAGGGAGCAACTACTGTTGTTTAGTCTGTGCACTTGCTCTGGAGTTACACGTGGAATGATGCATGGTTGAGAGCTCACGAATGGTCCATGGGACTGAGCATGGACTACCTTCACCATGGCAAAGAATTCTGTATCCTTTGCCATGGTAAAGGTAGCCAATAAGGTTATTTCTTGAACGATGTGTATATGTCCATTTTAAAAAGCAATTGAGATAGGGCTAGTGTTAGGAAGGCTACACGCAGACAGAATTTGCAACAGCATTAAAGCTGTTGAGGGAAGGCTAAGGAGAACCAAGGAATTTAGGAGAAAAGCAACTGAGACAGACCACACAGTTCAATTAGCAAGAACATTCCATCTATACCAGCTCAACAGGACTTGTTTTAAAAATCAAAGCACACTGCTTCTCCTATCTTTCTCTCCCCTTAAAAATAAATGAGGTATATTAGTTTTCAAGGAAGGTCACATTTAATGTGCTTTAAAAAAAAGGGATTAAACATTTTCCAACCAGAGCTTTCCAAACAGTCACATTAGTATGCCTATCCCTTAAAGGATGGGCAGGAAGCTCTTTTCATTACTGCAATTAACCTGCTCCAGATTGGAATGTAAATTATTTTAATAAGTAATATTCACAATTAATTCAAGTATTATAAAGAATACAAAAACACCCCACATTTTCCTTAAAAATGTAACTAATTAGAAATGTAAACTCCATTAAAGAGTCATTTACATGTATGGTTTATCAAAGATAATATCATCGAACACATAAAAGAATTCTGTTATAGCATTATACCAAAATAAAACAGTTTGTGTGCTGTCCTCTACATCTGCGGAAGAGATGTAACTGTGTGATCAGTCTAAAGACTTCTACCATTTACGTATGCTGAACAAAGTAAGCCAAGAGGAACCTGTTCCTGTTGATGACAAGGCTGAACTCCTAAGCTCAATATGATTAGCTGATGCATAAAGAATGAAAAATTAAAATGTTTTCAGCAAGTAATCAGCTACTTTGATCTATTTTAAATAGCACTTGTAATTAATTGGGCAGCTGGTTTACAATTAACATTAAAAAAAATCCTAACAGTTACCAAAAGGCAGGGCTGCTCGTACCTTCTGGGCTAAGAAAAAGCAGCACAGAATGTCCTCTCCCATTACAAGTGCTTGTGCAGAGCCCAGCTGGTTCCTTCATACCTTTCCCTTCTCACATCCATGCCATCAGGAAGAATGCTGGGTGGAGTGGGGTTGGGTGATGGAGGAAGAGGGGGGGCTTCTTGTTCTCAAAGCTGTCTGTCACAAAGCCAAAACTGATGTTCTTACTGCCACAGCTACCTCAGGCTTGTCTACTTGTGTTCCCCTCCCCCCAGGTGGGCCCAAAGCCAGCCAAGTTATTTTGGCACAGAAAGCACTACAAGCAAATGTGTCCACACATCCGCAATAAAAATGCAGTGATAACCAAGTTATCAAGAGCCTGCAGATCTGGAAGACGTACATTACTTTCAGTTCAGGCAGCAACTTGATTGGCCACAACACAGAGGTGTGGTAAAAGCACCACTGTTGGAACAGTGGTTAGAAATGGCATATTCTCAATCCACCTCAGACAGAAGGAAAGCACTTAATTGTGTTTGTGTAGAACAGTATTTCTTAAACCTTCTTCTCAGGACACCTTCCCACTTTTAAAAATTATGGAGGACCCCAAAAGAGCTTTTGTTTGTTTGGGTTACATTTATCGATATTTACTATATTAAAAATTAAAATGGACACATTTGCTGCTACTACTACTTCTCATGATTGTGTGATGGGCTTTTAATATTGTATTATTTTTCAACGCAGGCTGGCAAATAATTTTGATTTTGCAGACCCCTGAGAGGGTCTTGGGGGATCCCCAGGGGGACTAGGACCACACTTTAAGAAACACTAGTTTAGAGCAAGCCATGGTAAGAACTGATGCACTGAAATCCATGGGGCTTAGTCCAGACTGTGACTTTAGTAGTCTGTGACTTCATGCCACGTGTGAAAACAAGTCTGAATCCATAACTGTGTCATAACACTGGTCTATGTAGCCCAGAAAATTATGGTACTGGAAGTAACTCTCTGGATTTCAAGCATGCCTACTTGCATTCCCTTCCTAGCATTACTGCTCAAAATTTCTTTATCACACAGCCTAATGTTTTCATCTGCAACTCCCACAGTCTCTTGTCACTGCTAATACTGGGATAGTTAGGATGTCTGGAATTGAAAATTGCTATAAAGCACCAAGATATCATTCCAGTGGATATAATTTAAGCCCTATAGTTTCTCCATCAAGTGTGATTACAAACTAGTAATATTTATGTCACACTTTAGTACAACAAGAATATAACACAGATATCTCTTGGTTTAGATTAATTCACTGTTGACATTAAAAGTGCATTAATTCTGGCTAGAATCCAGGAGGCTGTGAGTTCTAGTCCTGCCTTAGGCATGAAAGCTGGCTGGGTGACCTTGGGCCAGTCACTCTCTCTCAGCCCAACTCACCTCACAGGGTTGTTGTGGGAAAAACAGGAGGAGGAAGGAATATTAGGTATGTTCTCCGCCTTTAGTTATTTATAAGAATAATAAAGGCAGGATAGTAAATAATAAATAAATTATATTGAGTTTCAGGGGAACAGAATTTTTATCAACACAAATAGAAATGGAATTGTTTTGTCAGTGGCTTGCTTAGAAGGACATTGGAATATAAAGCTGCCAGCCATCTGAACCATAGTAAAATAAGGGTATCTAAATTGTTCAGAATTAGATCCTTAAGCAGTACATTTGTTTATCATAGCAGCAAGAAAGCTTGCTGGTGTCTATAAGTTGATAGGGCTTGAGACGGACATATGTGCAGCGTTAGAAAAGGAAAGCCGGGGCAAGCATATTGCTGCCCAGAGGAGCCAGCAGCAGAAAACATGCCTGTAGTTTGTAACATGTACTATCTCTGATGAAGACTTGGGAGAATTTACAGAAGAATCAAATCCACAATATTCTGGATTAGAGCCATGCAGTGCTTTGGATTCAATTTCCAAAGAACGTTTTGGAGTACATAAGACCAGCAGATGTAATATTTGTCTGCAACTCTTTAAATCAGCTGCATCTTTTCCTGGTATAATATGACAGGTGCACAATCCCAGGACAATATACAGTTGTTTTAAAGACAGGGCATATTTTTGCACCCCTACATGCTCCAAAGCACCTTTTCAAAATTATTTCTGCAATTGTACTACCCCCCTATGGAGAAAAAAAAATCAGAGCATAAAAGATTCCATCAAATAATTCATCTGATGGAGATTGAATCCAGTATGCCAGCAGTCTTCCATGCTGTTTTATGAGGAATTAAATTAGTTCACACAATACTTAACTGAGAGTCAATAGGACAAAATGCTGACTCTCCAGTTAAAACCATCTCCTTGAAGATTCTTCCCAATTATATACATTTTGCATAACTCACAGCAAATAGTTAAATGGTAAAAGTATTTGTACATAGTAACATAGGATTGCTGTTATTTTCATGATTCAACCAGAAAAAGAAAGGACTTTGCTTTTCCTTTCTCCAACTTTTTTCAGTGACAATGCTGGTGAACATAGGCTTCTTGCAATTAATGCTATAGGCCAAATATACATAAATGCAGTAAAAGAAGAGAATCAGAAGGATGAGTAAAACATGTGCACTATTATAATTTAGCATTATGTTTTGCTCTTTTTTATTTAAAGTGTTGAAGTGTGTTTGTAAGAGGCTCACTCCTTTGTAAAAGAAAAGCAAAAGCTCTTGACAAAAAA